>NW_024750317.1:0-12097 GCF_018991925.1 Homarus americanus
GGTGTGGGCTGCCTACTTTCCACTTGAGTCGGTTGAGAGCCATTCTTTCTCCGGTCTTCGCTATGCAGCTGAGAAGGGAGATGGGCCTCGGCTTGTCTGGTTCTCTGGGCTTCGGAATGGGCTGTATGTCTGCCTTCTTCCATTCCGGTGGGAGTCTTTGTGCTGTCCACGAAGCATTGATGGCTTGCAGCAGAGCCTCGTGTCCGGCTGTACCGGCATGAGAGAGCATGGAGTAGGTTATCCTGTCGGGCCCTGTCGGCCCCTGGAGCTGTATCCTTGCTTCGTTTTAGCGACTTCTGGAGTTCTTGCTGGTTGAATGGTCTGTCAGTGTCATCTTCACTGTTGCAGGCCTCTTGGATCGTCTGGAGTCTGACCTGTCGCAGACGCCGTTGTGTCTCCTCCGCCTGTCTCGGGAGGTTCTTCGTTGCTGCTCGGTCAGAGAACAGTTTTGCAAGTCTCTCGGCTTCTTCTTCTGGGTTGGGATGAGTTGGTGGTGGTGGTGTTGCCTTCCCAGATGCCCTTCGGATCTGGGCCCACATCTTGCCCAGGGAGGTGTGCTCGTTCAGTTCGGAGCACCACTTGAGCCAGCTTACGTTTTTAATTTCTTCCTTCTCTTCCCTGGTATCCTTGACTATGACTTGCAGGAGATGTCTGTTTGTTGCCGTGGGATGTCTCCTGTAGTTTCTTCGGGCCATATTCACTCTGTGGTTGAGTTCTTTCACCCTGGGACAGTAGTACCAGTAATCATTGTACTGTCTTGATGTGGGTTTTGTTTTTGGGATAGCCTCTTCTGCCGCTAGGTGAAACGCCTCGACCAATTGGTGGTGGAGGGTTGTCTCATCCGCGGGTGCTGCGCCGGCCGGCTGTGATTTTTCGCGCCACTTAGCCAGGTGTTTCTTGAAGAGTCCCCAGTCTGCCTTTTGAGTGTTGTATCTCCATCTCAGGGGGGGTGGAGTGGGGAGTTTGTTCACCTTCAGCGTTGTTAGGGTGGCGAAGTGGTCACTGGTCAGCGTGGGGTGTATCTGCCAGGAGGCCGAAGGCTGTAGTGCACTGGAGACGAAGGTTAGATCTAGCCTTCCTCCCCTAGTGTGGGTGGGCTCTCCGGTGTTCAGGAGGCAGATCTCGGGTGTATCTTGAAAGGTGGTGTATAGGTGTAGGCCGTCTTCATTTGTGGGGCTTGCCGAGCTTAGGAAGGGATGATGTGCGTTGAAATCCCCTCCTATGAGTGTGGCGTGGTCAGCGGCCGAAGCAAATAATTGAGTAACCTCCAGTGAGCCCCTTGGGTTCTTGTAGATGTTGTGAACAGTTAATTCCCGTTCTGGGAGGGTTACTTTGACGGCCTGTGTCTCGATGTTTTCCCCACATGGAAATTGCTGCGTGACATCGGCGGAGGGTATGCTTGACTTGACCAAGATCATACATCCTCTTGTTGACGCCTGCGTGAAATGTTTCCTGTATGTCTTGTAACCGCTGAATTTGAAACAGTGGTGTTCTTGTAGAAGTGTTTCTTGTAGCAGTATGACGTCAAGCTTGTCCTTGGCTGCTGCTTCTTGTAGGAGGTGTTTCTTGTTTTTGATGCCCTGAGCATTCCATGTTAGGATGTTCAGGGTGCTGACGTTTTCCACCACTGTTTCATCGGGGACTTCTGGTGGTCCTCGATGGAGATGTCCAAGTTCGATTCCAACTGAATCAGGTCCATGTCTTCGTGTTCTGTGGTTTTTGCCTTCTGGGCCGTGGTTCGGTTCAGGGGAGTTGAAACGTCCAGTTTCTTTCTGGGAGCTGTCGGTATCTTGGGAGCTGTCGGTGTCTTGGGTTCTCTGGTGGCCTTCTTCGGTGTAGAGTGTACCTCGGCTGTTACTCGTGTGCGGACCGGCGTGGCTTCCTCCACTGAGGTGGCTGGAGCTGTGGCGACTTGCCCGAGGACGCTCCCCATGGGTATTTGGAGCTGTGTGGGTTGGATCTTGTGGCCCAGTAGTCCGGCTAGGCCCTCCGCGAAGGTCGTCAGTACATTGGCTAGGTCTGATATGTGTATCATTCCTTCTGGTGCCTTGGTGTGTGCTTCTTTTGTCTTTCTCGTGGTTGTCGTTCTCTGCTGCTTGGGTGGCTGAGGTGTGGCTGTAGTGAGGCCAGGAAACTGGGCTGCACTTTGGGTGTTGACTGGCTGAGGAGGTTGTCTTTGTTGTTTGGGCCTTTGGGTTCCCCACACGAAGGTACTTGGTGGGGCTGGTGTGTAGGCGGTGGGGGCCGGTCTTGCTGCTGGTCGGTTTGCCTGGACCCTCTTTGTTCTCTCGGAGCATCCAGGATTCCAGGCGTGGTGTTTGCCCCCGCAGTTGGCACACTTGGGGGCAATTTTTTCCCCATTTTTCAGTTTGGTGAGGCAGGACTGTGTGCCGTGCTTCTGTGCGCAGACTGCGCAGATTTCCCTGTACGTGCACCTTGTCTGATGGTGCCCGTATTTCTGGCATCTGAAGCATCGCAGGGGCTCTGGGACGAAGGGCCTCACTTCGTAGATCCCCCAGGTTTTGGGGTCTATGGTGCTGGGGGGTGAGCCGTAGTGCGTTATGAGGACTTGTTTCGTGGTGGCCGTCTTGTCGGACAGGGGAGAGCATCTCTCGGCTTTTAGGATCTTCGGGTGGTTCTCCAGGGGTTCGAGAGGTAGTTCCTTTGGGTACCGGAGGACTACCGACTTCATCAGTTTCTGGGCGGGGTCTAGCTTGGTTGAAGTAATGGTGGTGGTGTTTTGTAGGTAAGTGTCGAGGGTGGTGGCGGAGTTCTTGTCTTTGGGGTGAACGATCATCTCCCCCTTTAGGTTGGGCCGCACTGAGAACTTGGCCAGTGGGTTTTGCTTTTCCATCTCTGTGACGGCGGCATATGTTGTTTTTGCGTCCGTTTTCGTGATCCGGAATTTTGGCAGTGTCGTTGGAGGTGAGCTGGTGGTGGTGATGGGTGCCTTGGGGGCTGCTTGACGGCAATCGTTTCCCGAAAGGGCACGTCGGCGTTTCTTATTTTCTACCTTCGTCCAGTTGTCCTCAGTAGCGGTAGCAGTGGTGGTGGTGGTGGAGGTGGTGGTGGTGGTGGAGTTGTTGGAGGTGGTGGCAGAGTTCCTACTTTTCAGGGCTTCGTTGAAGGCGCGTAACTGGTCTGCTTTCTCTGTGCGAAGCCTGTCGTGGTTCGGGTCGTCAGGTTGGCGGTTCAGGCGGGGATCGCGGTTAGGAGGGCGTACGCGCTCCATAACCGGGTTGTTGTTGTTGTTGTTGTTGTTGTTGTTGTTGTTTTAGTCCTACCTATTCCGGTTGAGTAAACAGCAAAGGAATTCAGCACTCCCCACTCTGGTGGTCGTAGAGTGGTTCCTGAGCTTCTCTCAGGAGCCCCGATTGGGGAAGCCTACTTCCTAGTGTATGTGACTGCTCACTTATAGACGTGAGCTAAGTGTGCCTATTTGGGAAGGATAAGGATTGCGACCCTCTTTCCAGGTGGACCCGCACGATCACGGTTTTCCTGGAAAGACTCGGCTGGGGAGGGTTTTGCTCCGACCCCCTTTCGTGTTCACAATCTCCTGGGAGGGAGGTGAACAGTTACAGGGGGGACCGCAGGACGAATACACTTTTGAGGGTGCAGGTCCCTAGGCCAGAGCGAAAAAGGAAAAATGGTAGTAGAAGGAAAAGAGCTCAAACCACGCCGGGAATATCGCGCTATAACTGCTCTCCAGCTGGAGTGTGGGTCACTCACACCACCAGTGGGGAGGGCAAGCTAATGCTCGATAAACCGAGAACGCTCGTGAGTTGTTGTGGACGATGACAGTCGTGGGTGGTCCGGTCCGGGAAGATGGCCAACAATGGTACAAGGGAGAGGGCGGTCTTCAGAGTTCCGGGTCCAGCAGGAGGTCTTGTTGAGAGGTCTTCTTCGTTCAGGAGCGATGTGATGGTGGCGGCCCGGCAGGCGGGCGGGCTTATATACAGACATTCTCCACCTCAGTGGCCACCTCATTGGCCACGAGTGCCGCATGCGTCATCCGCAAGCTACGCCCCACCTCCAAGAGGGAGGGACGGCCTTGGATGAACGATACTACCGCTGCGTCCACAGCACGCCACCTACTCCCACCAAACCGTGGGCGAAGCCACACCAGGACCACCTGTAGTAGCAACCACAACAACATGACTGGACGAGGCAAAGGAGGCAAGGGACTTGGAAAGGGTGGCGCCAAGCGTCATCGTAAGGTGCTTCGTGACAACATCCAGGGTATCACCAAGCCCGCCATTCGTCGTCTAGCTCGGCGTGGAGGTGTTAAACGTATATCCGGCCTCATCTACGAGGAGACCCGCGGCGTCCTCAAGGTGTTTCTGGAGAACGTCATCCGTGACGCCGTCACCTACACCGAGCACGCAAAAAGGAAGACCGTCACCGCCATGGATGTGGTGTATGCCCTGAAACGGCAGGGCCACACCCTTTATGGTTTTGGTGGTTAATCAACCTGATGGACGGGCGCACACCACCACCACCACCACGACAAACAAATATACGGACCTAATTTTAGGTCCACATTTAAATCGCTAAAGAGTTGGTTAGACACTGAGTAAATCGTTGAAAATATATCCAATAACATGATCCTCTCTAATTCTGGACTTGTGGTATGAGTATAGGTTGTGTGTGAACGTGTTGGAACCACTTCCTAATAATTGTCAGTCAGTCAGTCAACATTCACCTAACCTCCAGGTACCTCACCTAACTTCCTGTAGCGTCACCGAACCTCACGAAATGTAACCCAATGTAGTTTATAATCTATCCTAACATGACATAACATAACCACGCACTATATTACTTCGGTAAGAGTAATGAGTTTTAATACGCAAAGTTGCAGTTAGCATTCATTCATACATACATACATACATACATACATACATACATACATACATACATACATAACATGCTAGTGGCAGGGGGGGATTGAAGTGAATTTTAGGAGGATAGAATAGGTGCAGTGGCTAAACAGCGCTTGCGTGAGGGACTTTAAGCAGCAACTCGCCTGGATGCGGCAGGATAGAGTCAGGTCAAGCGTCCGGTGCATGTTGGGTTCCGCCATGGTTTCTCAGTGTTTGGTCGGCTTGATTGTGTGTGTGTTGTTTTCTTGTTTGGAGGAAATGTCTTGGTATTCTTCTTCTTGGCTTGAAGTTGATTTTCTTCTAACTCTTCTCCTCTTGTTGTTCGTCTTCCCCGTGTCTGCTATCATTCTGTAAAGACTCTATATATGTATGTAGGTATGAGTGAGTAACAGTTGCCGGTTACAGTGATACTTCATATTCGCTGGTGTTGTACTGTATGGCTTCGGTATTTCTTAATATACAAACGGCACCGTTAGGGGATTGAGGTATTTAAAAACCAGCCTACATTACTTATATATAGAAATAAATAATGTGGCTTGGACAATAATGACGACTACTCTCTCCTACCTAACCCAAACAAGGGCTTTTCGAAAGTATACATTGGACACAATTGACTTAGTACATACATTGGTGGTTTAACAAAAGCCCTCATTAGAGAAAGGTGAAGGAGCACACAGTGAACATACAGATTAATGTTTGCACGCATAGATCATGTAAGGTGAGGTGTTGAACACCAGACACGTAGTGTAGTAACTCCCTCACAGATGGCGTTATGAGGGGCCTGAGGATGTAGCAGTTACCTCACAGATGGTGTTATGAGGAACTTCACATGATGATGCTGTAGCAAAACATTCACTACGTGGTGTCGTAGCATCTTGGGGACACCACGTGGTCCACATGACTCACTCATTCAAGTGGGTGAGGTGTGGTCCCAGGCCTCTCTATCGTGGAGTCTCAGGGGAAGTATAACCGGGTACCTGGGACCTCACTGTGTGAAGGTGGTTAGCTAGCTTGGGTAAGACTCAACTGCCGAGTTGTTTTTCACTGAGTTAAGCACTGTTCACCACTATTCATCACTGGTTCCATTCCTTTGCCAAATGAGATAGTACCTTATGGCAAGAACTTGTTGATAGTCCGGTGGGGAGGAGGGTTCAGGGGAGTGAGTTGGTATCGGCCAACATATAAATAATAATAATAATAATAATTAACGGTTTATTGAAAGTGCTTGGCAGCCAGAGGGCTGAAAATATACAGTTACATATTTGGGGAATGGGTTACGAATTACAAATAATATACAAGTAACATGCGTGACACAAATAAGACATATAATAACTAGCTGGGGAAAAGCTCAAACTACAGTTCATTTCAACATAGTGACAGTGCAAGGAGTAGTGTTTACTGGGAGTGAGTACACTGATTTATTACAAGTTATCGATAATTTTTACAATGGTTGGGACTGGGCTGTTCTTATAGCGATCAGTTCGTGCACGTATGGGCTGGATGCGGTTGTGGTGTCGAAGAGCAATTCTCGGACTAGGGATCTCAGATGGTAGTAGGAGCCGGTGTAGAAGCTTCTTACCAAATTGGCAGATGAGGTCGTGGTGATGGTCAGTGAGAGTCTAAAGGGTCAGTGTGTTGAGCGCTTCTTGATATGTGGAGTAGGAAGGGTAGAGAATAATCTTGCATGGCCTCTTTTGCACTTTTTCTAGGTGTTTACGTTGTGTGGCATTTAGGGAGGAAGACCAGGTGGAGGAGGCATAGGTGAGCTTGGGAAGTATGAATGTTGTGTAAACACTGAGGAGCTCGTGTGCAGGAACACCGAGGGACTTGAGTCGGCGTAGGAGGTGGAGACAGAAACTGGAGGATTTGATAACTTCACTGACGTGTGGTTTCTAATTTAGTTTGTTGTCTATATGTATGTGTGTGTGTGTGTGTGTGTGTGTGTGTGTGTGTATATACTACTGTACTTTTTAGATCCTCCTACGCAACCTAACCTATTATAGTTAAGTATAGTAGGCTATACACTATTTTGTTAGTATGTGTTATAAAATGAAATTGCATGTTATTATTATTAATATTATTATTATTAATATTATTATTATTATTATTATTAGTAGTAGTAGTAGTAGTAGTAGTATTATTATTATTATTATTATTGTTATTATTATTACATGCTAATATAATACTAAGTTGCCCGCCAGATTTCCTCAGAGATGGGAGGAGCACATTGGCGGCGGTGTTGTTTATACTCCGCCCGATTACTGATTCCTATTCACCGAGCCAGAGCTGGCGGGCAGCGTGTTATGTGCCACGTTTTGTTTCCCATTGGGCGTACCGCTCAGCTGGGGAGTAGGAGATTTCATAAAAAGAAAGTTTGAGTGGAGAGCACACCTTTTCCTTCACATACAGTTATCTTAGACCATCTACTAGTATAATAGTTTGCACAAAAATACTCTACACTCTTTCTAGGTTATTGTTATGTTGTTTTTTTTTTTTTTGACTTCTCATCAGATTGTGCATTCAACTAATATACACTATTAGTGTGTTTATTATTATGTTTTATAGTATTATTTCGTATAATATTGGGTAACACAATTATAGTCACTAATATACACTATTAGTGTGTTTTATTATGTTTTATAGTATTATTTCGTATAATATTGGGTAACACAATTATAGTCACTAGTATAGTTTATTATTGGGGTTTATAGCAGTTTGTGGTCTAATAGTATCATGCTTTATGAGTGGTGTTCTATGTAGTGATGATTAGGCAATAAAATATGCTTTGGGTGTTTATAGCAGTTTTTGTGGTCTACTAGTATCATGCTTTATGGGTGGTGTTCTATGTAGTGATGATTAGGCCATAAAATATGCTTTTGGTTTATTGCTAACAAAATATACTTTGCTCTACCGCTGTCGTGCAAAACATGGTGAAACTTACATACACCGTTAATAAAGTATTCATGGAAGAAGAAGAAGAAGAAGAAGAAGAAGAAGAAGAAGAAGAAGAAGAAGAAGAAGAAGAAGAAGAAGAAGAAGAAGAAGAAGAAGAAGAAGAAGAAGTACGAGGAAGAATTGTGGAGGGAATGAACAGTGAGACAATGTAAAGCCTCCGGGATGGCGGCAGCGTTTCTGTTATTAATATATAATAAGACAATAGGAAAATATGTTGTTGTCTCTACCTGTATTATTACCTTTGCGATAGCATGGTTCAATTTTGGGAGGACAGAGGAAGGAGCAGGAGGTTAGGAAGGGAGAGATAGTGTCTGTGATCCTCGGGTCACCACTCCTCGGATTGTGTCAGTTCAAGTTTAGAAGCTCCAACAACTTTCCTGAATACGAATTCGCAACCTTTCGATTTACAACAGGTACCTACTTACTGCTACAGTAGGTGAACAGGGACCAAGGGGGCTAGGAATAGTGTCCAAACAACTTGCTCCTGCCTGCCTGTGTGATGTAGTCGTGGCCACAATTAGGTTAGGATACAGACACATCTGGCAAGTTAGTAACGCTGTACCCATACCGGAACACTCAGCATGTAAACTTTGTGATACACCTTTAAAGCACTATATTATTGAATGTGACACTGTCAAAGACTTCAGGCCACCTCACTTATTGTAGCTTGAACTATGTCATTACTTCATTGAGGACATTACATTCTTGCTGTTTATCCCAAATTGGCTAGCTAGCTAGCCCACACTGATTAGTCTACAATTACAATATGACTCCAATGTATGCTGCTGGTAAATGTGTACTGTCAATGAACCAGAGTGAAAATAAGGTCGCCTCCCTTGCTGCTGCTGCTGCTGCTGCTGCTGCTGCTGCTTCTTGCGCCCTTCTAAGTCCCGTTTAAGTCCCCCACCCCAGGCCCCCGCAGTACCCCTTCACATCTACACCATTCAAAAACATTTACACTCAATTTGCACAGAGTGTTATCCTGCAAAACGTTGATGTCGTATATTTCTCTCTTTAAGTGATATCCTGTGGCTCCGAAAGGAGCCTGTTTGGTTAGGTTGTCTTGTGTGAACGAACCTTGGGTTCTTATTTCTTCTCTGTCTTCTTGGGGAGGAGCACAGCTTGGATGTTAGGAAGGACACCCCCTTGGGCAATGGTGACTCCAGACAGGAGCTTGTTCAGCTCCTCGTCATTGCGAATGGCAAGCTGAAGATGACGCGGGATAATGCGGGTCTTCTTGTTGTCGCGGGCGGCGTTACCGGCCAGCTCGAGCACTTCTGCTGCCAGGTACTCCATGACGGCTGCAAGGTACACTGGGGCACCTGCACCAACACGCTCAGCATAGTTGCCTTTACGCAAGAGACGGTGGATCCTACCCACGGGGAACTGGAGTCCGGCCCTGCTAGAACGGGACTTTGACTTGCCCTTCACTTTGCCTCCCTTGCAGCGTCCTGACATGTTGCTGCTGCTGCTTTTCGTGATAGGAGTTAAATTTCCGCCCGCCACCTTGGTCTTTTATACCAAGCTCAGGATCAGGCCAGGTGGCCGTCTCGCGGACCCAACCAATGTAAGAGAGCCGTAGCTGCAGCCAGTCTGATCCTGAGCGGCCCGCTCGGTATATAAGGAAAAGTTAGTCGGGCCAGTTTTCAATTCTCTCGCTCCGCGCCACGAGTAACTGTGCCGCCATGCCTCCCAAAACTTCCGGAAAGGCTGCCAAGAAGGCTGGAAAGGCCCAGAAGGCCATTGCCAAGGGTGACAAGAAGAAGAAGCGCAGGAGGAAGGAAAGCTACAGCATCTACATCTACAAGGTACTGAAACAAGTGCACCCCGACACAGGAGTCTCCTCCAAAGCTATGTCCATCATGAACTCTTTCGTGAACGACATCTTCGAGCGCATCGCTGCCGAGGCTTCCCGCCTGGCGCACTACAACAAACGCTCCACCATTACAAGTCGGGAAATCCAGACAGCTGTCCGACTCTTGCTGCCCGGTGAACTGGGCAAGCATGCCGTGTCTGAGGGCACCAAGGCTGTCACCAAGTACACCTCTTCCAAGTAAGAGGTTACTTGTGCACAACAAACACGCCATCCCACTACTACAACTTAATCGGCTCCATCGGAGCCACAGTTACATGTTAAAGAGACAGTTACCGACAGTGATATATTGAGAGGGAAATAAAAAAATAAAATTATAATAATCTGCATTCTCTATTGGCGTAGAAACAGGACTAAATCGAAACATAATAAATAAATAAATAAATTCTGCGTGGAGTACTTTTACACCCACTGCAAAGTGACATACATGGAGTGTTTTTGGGCTTCATTTCTTGTTTGCAGCATGCCTATTTCATGTAAAAAAAAATTTTATTTTATTTTATTGTATGTTCTTTTATTTTATTTATTTCTTTACTTACTTATTCTTTATATATTTATTTGTTACTAGCTCTTGTTTGTTGCACCCACCCACCTCCCGAATTGATGACCTACTATACAATCGTACCTCCACGAATGTTACCAACTTACCGTTAGGCGATTTGGGTAACCGAAATTAACGCTCTCCGACCACCAACCATTTCGATTGTCATGAAAATTATCTTCAGAACAGTTCTTTGGCCTTGAGAAGGGCCGAGTTATAGATGTCTGGTAGGTTTTGTTGTGCTTTTTGTTTTTCCCCAAGGAAGAGGACTTAAGCACGCTCTCCGCGGATGCGCCGGGCCAGCTGGATGTCCTTGGGCATGATGGTAACGCGCTTGGCGTGAATGGCACACAGGTTGGTGTCCTCGAAAAGACCCACCAGGTAAGCCTCAGAGGCTTCCTGCAGAGCCATGACGGCAGACGACTGGAAGCGCAGGTCAGTCTTGAAATCCTGGGCGATCTCACGCACCAGGCGCTGGAAGGGCAGCTTCCTGATGAGTAGCTCTGTGCTCTTCTGGTAGCGACGGATCTCACGAAGGGCGACGGTTCCGGGCCTGTAACGATGGGGCTTCTTGACACCACCGGTGGCTGGGGCGGACTTGCGAGCTGCCTTGGTGGCAAGCTGCTTCCGTGGAGCCTTGCCTCCAGTGGACTTGCGGGCAGTCTGTTTGGTACGGGCCATCTCGACGACGAAATAGTCAATACGGGCGGCCCGGCAGGCGGGCGGGCTTATATACAGACATTCTCCACCTCAGTGGCCACCTCATTGGCCACGAGTGCCGCATGCGTCATCCGCAAGCTACGCCCCACCTCCAAGAGGGAGGGACGGCCTTGGATGAACGATACTACCGCTGCGTCCACAGCACGCCACCTACTCCCACCAAACCGTGGGCGAAGCCACACCAGGACCACCTGTAGTAGCAACCACAACAACATGACTGGACGAGGCAAAGGCGGCAAGGGACTTGGAAAGGGTGGCGCCAAGCGTCATCGTAAGGTGCTTCGTGACAACATCCAGGGTATCACCAAGCCCGCCATTCGTCGTCTAGCTCGGCGTGGAGGTGTTAAACGTATATCCGGCCTCATCTACGAGGAGACCCGCGGCGTCCTCAAGGTGTTTCTGGAGAACGTCATCCGTGACGCCGTCACCTACACCGAGCACGCAAAAAGGAAGACCGTCACCGCCATGGATGTGGTTTATGCCCTGAAACGGCAGGGCCGCACCCTTTATGGTTTTGGTGGTTAATCAACCTGATGGACGGGCGCACACCACCACCACGACAAACAAATATACGGACCTAATTTTAGGTCCACATTTAAATCGCTAAAGAGTTGGTTAGACACTGAGTAAATCGTTGAAAATATATCCAATAACATGATCCTCTCTAATTCTGGACGTGGTATGGTATAGGTTGTGTGTGAACGTGTTGGAACCACTTCCTAATAATTGTCAGTCAGTCAGTCAACATCCACCTAACCTCCAGGTACCTCACCTAACTTCCTGTAGCGTCACCGAACCTCACGAAATGTAACCCAATGTAGTTTATAATCTATCCTAACATGACATAACATAACCACGCACTATATTACTTCGGTAAGAGTAATGAGTTTTAATACGCAAAGTTGCAGTTAGCATTCATTCATACATACATACATACATACATACATACATACATACATAACATGCTAGTGGCAGGGGGGATTGAAGTGAATTTTAGGAGGATAGAATAGGTGCAGTGGCTAAACAGCGCTTGCGTGAGGGACTTTAAGCAGCAACTCGCCTGGATGCGGCAGGATAGAGTCAGGTCAAGCGTCCGGTGCCTGTTGGGTTCCGCCATGGTTTCTCAGT
>NW_024750318.1:0-11789 GCF_018991925.1 Homarus americanus
GACTTTGTTATACTTGATGAGGGGCCTTTGTTATACTCGATCAGGGGCCTTTGTTATATTCGATCAGGGGATTTTGTTATACTCAACCAGGGTTCTTTGTTATACTTGACCAGGGGAGTTTGTTATACTCGACCAGGTGACTTTGTTATACTCGATGAGGGGCCTTGTTAAACTCGATGAGGGACCTTTGTTATACTCGACCAGGGGACTTTCTTACACTAGATCAGGGGCCTTTGTTAAACTCGGTCAGAGGCCATAGTTATACTCGATCAGGGGACTTTGTTATACTCGATCAGGGGACTTTGGTATACTCGACCAGGTGAGTTTGTTATACTCGACCAGGGGACCTTGTTATACTCAATGAGGGGCCTTTGTTAAACTCGATGAGGGGCCTTTGTTATACTCGACCAGGGGACTTTCTTATACTCGATCAGGGGCTTTTGTTAAACTCGATCAGGGGCCTTTGTTATACTCGATCAGGGGACTTTGTTATACTCCATCAGCGGACTTTGTTATACTCGATCAGGGGACGTTGTTATACTCGATCAGGGGCCTTTGTTATACTCGATCACGGACCTTTGTCATACTCCATGAGGGGACTTTGTTATACTCGACTAGGGTTCTTTGTTATACTCGATCATGGGACTTTGTTATACTCGATCAGCGGACTTTGTTATACTCGATCAGGGGCCTTTGTTATACCCGATCAGGGGAATTTCTATACTCGATCAGGGGACATTGTTATACTTTATGAGGGGGGCTTAGTTATACTCGTTCAGGGGACTTTGTTTTACTTGATTAGGGGACTTTGTTATACTCGATGAGGGGGCTTTGTTATACACGATCAGGGGGCTTTGTTATACTTGATTAGGGGCCTTTGTTATAATCGTTCAAGGGACTTTGTTATACTCGATCAGGGGACATTGTTATACTCGATCAGAGGATATTGTTATACTCGACCAGGGGAGTTTGATATACTCGACCAGGGTCTTTGTTATACTCGATGAGGGGCCTTTGTTAAACTCGATGAGGGGCCTATGTTATACTCGACCAGGGGACTTTGTTAAACTCGATCAGGGGCCATTGTTATACTCAATCAGGGGACTTTGTTATACACTATCAGGGGACTTTGTTATACTCGATCAGGGGGCTTTGTTATACTCGATTAGGGAACTTTGTTATACTCGATCAGGGGACTTTGTTATAATCGACCAGGGGAGTTTGTTATACTCGACCAGGGGACTTTGCTATACTCGATCAGGAGACTTTGTTATACTCTTTGACGGGCCTTTGTTAAACTCTATGAAGGACCTTTTTTATACTCGACCAGGGGACTTTATTATAATCGTTCAGGGGCCATAGTTATACTCGATCAGGGGACTTTGTTATACTCGATCAGGGGACTTTGGTATACTCGACCAGGTGAGTTTGTCATACTCGACCAGGGGACTTTGTTATACTCAATGAGGGGCCTTTGTTAAACTCGATGAGGGGCCTTTGTTATACTCGACCAGGGACTTTGTTATACTCGATCAGGGGCCTTTGTTAAACTCGATCAGGGGCCTTTGTTATACTCGATCACGGACCTTTGTTATACTCCATGAGGGGACTTTGTTATACTCGACCAGGGTTCTTTGTTATACTCGATCAGGGGACTTTGTTATACTCGATCAGCGGACTTTGTTATACTCGATCAGGGGCCTTTGTTATACCCGATCAGGGGACTTTCTATACTCGATCAGGGGACATTGTTATACTCTATGAGGGGGGCTTTGTTATACTCGTTCAGGGGACTTTGTTTTACTTGATCAGGGGACTTTGTTATACTCGATGAGGGGCTTTGTTATACACGATCAGGGGGCTTTGTTATACTCGATCAGGAGACTTTGTTATACTTGATGAGGGGCCTTTGTTATACTCGATCAGGGGCCTTTGTTAAACTCGATCAGGGGACTTTGTTATACTCAACCAGGGTTCTTTGTTATACTTGACAAGGGGAGTTTTTTATACTCGACCAGGTGACTTTGTTATACTCGATGAGGGGCCTTTGTTAAACTCGATGAGGGACCTTTGTTATACTCAACCAGGGGACTTTCTTACACTCGATCAGGGGCCTTTGTTAAACTCGATCAGGGGCCATAGTTATACTCGATCAGGGGATTTTGTTATACTCGATCAACGGATTTTGTTATACTCGATCAGGAGACTTTGTTATACTCGATGAGGGGCCTTTGTTATACTCGATCAGGGGCCTTTGTTATACTCGATCAGGGGACTTTGTTATACTCAAACAGGGTTCTTTGTTATACTTGACCAGGGGAGTTTGTTATACTCGACCAGGTGACTTTGTTATACTCGATGAGGGGCCTTTGTTAAACTCGATGAGGGACCTTTGTTATACTCGACCAGGGGACATTCTTACACTAGATCAGGGGCCTTTGTTAAACTCGATCAGGGGCCATAGTTATACTCGATTAGGGGACTTTGTTATACTCGATCAGGGGAGTTTGTTATACTCGATCAGGGGCCTTTCTTAAACTCGATCAGGGGCCTTTGTTATACTCGATCAGGGGACTTCGTTATACTCGATCAAGGGACTTTGTTATACTCGACCAGGTGAGTTTGTTATACTCGACCAGGGGACTTTGTTATACTCAATGAGGGGCCTTTATTAAACTCGATGAGGGGCCTTTGTTATACTCGACCAGGGGACTTTGTTATACTCGATCAGGTGCCTTTGTTAAACTCGATGAGGGGCCTTTGTTATACTCGATCAGGGGACTTTGTTATACTCGATCAGGGGACTTTGTTATACTCGATCACCGGACTTTGTTACACTCGATCAGGGACGTTGTTATACTCGATCAGGGGCCTTTGTTATACTCGATCAGGGGCCTTTGTTATACTCCATCTGGGGACTTTGTTATACTCGACCAGGGTTCTTTGTTATACCCGATGAGGGGACTTTGCTATACTCGATCAGGGGACATTGTTATACTCTATGAGGGGGCTTTGTTATACTCGATCAGGGAACTTTGTTATACTCGGTGAGGGGAATTTGTTACACTCGATCAGGGGACTTTGTTATACTCGTTCAGGGGACTTTGTTATACTCGATGAGGGGGATTTGTTATACACGATCAGGGGCTTTGTTATACTTGATCAGTGGCCTTTGTTATAATCGTTCAATGGACTTTGTTATACTCGATCAGGGGACTTTGTTATTCTCGACCAGGGGACTTTGATATACTCGACCAGGGGACTTTGTTCTACTCGATGAGGGGCCTTTGTTAAACTCGATCAGGGGCCTTTGTTATACTCGATCAGGGGACTTTGTTATACTCGATCAGGGGCCTTTGTTAAACTCGATCAGGGGCCTTTGTTATACTCGATCAGGGGACTTTTTATACTCTATCAGGAGACTTTGTTATACTCGATCAGGGGGCTTTGTTATACTCGATCAGGGAACTTTGTTATAATCGTTCAAGGGACTTTGTTATACTCGATCAGGGGCCTTTGTTATAATCGTTCAGGAGACTTTGTTATACTCGATCAGGGGACTTTGTTTTACTCGATCAGGGACTTAGTTATACTCGACCAGTGGAGTTTGATATACTCGATCAGGGGACTTTGTTATACTCGATCAGGGGACTTTGTTATACTCGACCAGGTGAGTTTGATATACTCGACCAGGGGACTTTGTTATACTCGATCAGGGGACTTTTTATACTCTATCAGGAGACTTTGTTTTACACGATCAGGGGCTTTGTTATACTTGATCAGTGGCCTTTGTTATGATCGATCTAGGGACTTTGTTATGCTCGATCAGGGGCCTTTGTTATAATCGTTCAGGGGATTTGTTATAATCGATCAGGGGACATTGTTATACTCGATCTGGGGACTTTGTTATACTCAACCAGGGTTCTTTGTTATACTTGACCAGGGGAGTTTGTTATACTCGACCAGGGGACTTTGTTATACTCGATGACGGGCCTTTGTTAAACTCTATGAGGGACCTTTGTTATACTCGACCAGGGGACTTTGTTTCACTTGATCAGGGGCCTTTGTTAAACTCGATCAGGGGCCATAGTTATACTCGATCAGGGGACTTTGTTATACTCTATCAGGGGACTTTGTTATACTCGATCAGGGGAGTTTGTTATACTCGACCAGGGGACTTTGTTATACTCGATCAGGGGCCTTTGTTAAACTCAATCAGGGGCCTTTGTTATACTCGATCAGGGGACTCTGTTATACTCGATCAGGGGACTTTGTTATACTCGACCAGGTGAGTTTGTTATACTCGACCAGGGACTTTGTTATACTCGATCAGGGCCCTTTGTTAAACTCGATGAGGGGCCTTTGTTAAACTCGATGAGGGACCTTTGTTATACTCGACCAGGGGACTTTCTTACACTAGATCAGGGGCCTTTGTTAAACTCGATCAGGGGCCATAGTTATACTCGATCAGGGGACTTTGTTATACTCGATCAGGGGACTTTGGTATACTCGACCAGGTGAGTTTGTTGTAGTCGACCAGGGGAGTTTGATATACTCGACCAGGGGACTTTGTTATATTCGATGAGGGGCCTTTGTTAGAATCGATCAGGGGCCATAGTTATACTCGATCAGTGGACTTTGTTATACTCGATCAGGGGACTTTGGTATACTCGACCAGGTGAGTTTGTTATACTCGACCAGGGGAGTTTGATATACTCGACCAGGGGACTTTGTTATACTCGATGAGGGGCCTTTGTTAAACTCGATGAGGGACCTTTGTTTTACTCGACCAGGGGACTTTCTTACACTAGATCAGGGGCCTTTGTTAAACTCGATCAGGGGCCATAGTTATACTCGATCAGGGGACTTTGTTATACTCGATCAGGGGACTTTAGTATACTCGACCAGTTGAGTTTGTTATACTCAACCAGGGGACTTTGTTATACTCAATGAGGGGCCTTTGTTATACTCGACCAGGGGACTTTGTTATACTCGATCAGGGGCTTTTGTTAAACTCGATCAGGGGCCTTTGTTATACTCGATCAGGGGACTTTGTTATACTCGATCAGGGGACTTTGTTATACTCGATCAGCGGACTTTGTTATGCTCGATCAGGGGACGTTGTTATACTCGATCAGGGGCCTTTGTTATACTCGATCACGGACCTTTGTTATACTCCATGAGGGGACTTTGTTATACTCGACTAGGGTTCTTTGTTATACTCGATCAGGGGACTTTGTTATACTCGATCAGCGGACTTTGTTATACCCGATCAGGGGACTTTCTATACTCGATCAGGGAACATTGTTATACTCTATGAGGGGGGCTTTGTTATACTCGTTCAGGGGACTTTGTTTTACTTGATTAGTGGACTTTGTTATACTCGATGAGGGGGCTTTGGTATACACGATCAGGGGGCTTAGTTATACTTGATCAGGGGCCTTTGTTATAATCGTTCAAGGGACTTTGTTATACTCGATCAGGGGACATTGTTATACTCGATCAGAGGATATTGTTATACTCGACCAGGGGAGTTTGATATACTCGACCAAGGGTCTTTGTTATACTCGATGAGGGGCCTTTGTTAAACTCGATGAGGGGCCTTTGTTATACTCGACCAGGGGACTTTGTTATACTCGATTAGGGGCCTTTGTTAAACTCGATCAGGGGCCATTGTTATACTCGATCAGGGTACTTTGTTATACTCTATCAGGGGACTTTGTTATACTCGATCAGGGGGCTTTGTTATACTCGATTAGGGAACTTTGTTATACTCGATCAGGGGACTTTGTTATAATAGACCAGGGGAGTTTGTTATACTCGACCAGGGGACTTTGCTATACTCGATCTGGAGACTTTGTTATACTCGATGACGGGCCTTTGTTAAACTCTATGAGGGACCTTTTATATACTCGACCAGGGGACTTTATTTATAATCGTTCAGGGACTTTGTTATACTCGATCAGGGGACTTTGTCATACTCGATCAGGGACTTTGTTGCTCTCGATCAGGGGACTTTGTTATACTCGTCAGCGGACGATTATACTCGATCAAGAACTTTGTTATACTCAGGCCATTGTTAAGCCTATGAGGACCTTTGTTATACTCGTTTAGATGACTTTGTTATACTCGATCAGGGGACTTTGTTATACTCGATGAGGGGACTTTGTTATACTCGACCAGGGGAGTTTGTTATACTCGACCAGGGGACTTTGTTATACTCGATGAGGGGACTTTGTTATACTCGATCAAGGACTTTGTTATACTCGTGAGGGCCTTTGTTATATACTCGATCGAGGGCCTTTGTTATACTCGATCAGGGGAGTTTGTGCTCAGCAAGGTTCTTTGTTATACTTGATCAGCGGACTTTGTTATACTCGATCAGGAGACTTTGTTATACTCGATGAGGGGCCTTTGTTATACTCGATCAGGGGCCTTTGTTATACTCGATCAGGGGACTTTGTTATACTCAACCAGGGTTCTTTGTTATACTTGACCAGGGGAGTTTGTTATACTCGACCAGGGGACTTTGTTATACTCGATGACGGGCCTTTGTTAAACTCTATGAGGGACCTTTGTTATACTCGACCAGGGACTTTGTTACACTCGAGCAGGGGCCTTTGTTAAACTCGATCAGGGGCCATATTTATACTCGATCAGGGGACTTTGTTATACTCTATCATGGGACTTTGTTATACTCGATCAGGGGAGTTTGTTATACTCGACCAGGGGACTTTGTTATACTCGATCAGGGGCCTTTGTTAAACTCGATCAGGGGCCTTTGTTATACTCGATCAGGGAACTTTGTTATACTCGATCAGGGAACTTTGTTATACTCGACCAGGTGAGTTTGTTATACTCGACCAAAGGACTTTGTTATACTCAATGAGGGGCCTTTGTTAAACTCGATGAGGGGCCTTTGTTATACTCGACCAGGGGACTTTGTGATACTCGATCAGGGGCCTTTGTTAAACTCGATTTGGGGCCTTTGTTATACTCGATCAGGAGACTTTGTTATACTCGATCAGGGGACTTTGTTATACTCGATCAGCGGACTTTGTTATACTCGATGAGGGGCCTTTGTTGTATTCGATCAGGGGCCTTTGTTATACTCCATCAGGGGACTTTGTTATACTCGACCAGGGTTCTTTGTTATACCCGATCAGGGGAATTTGCTATACTCGATCAGGGGACATTGTTATATACCTACTATGAGCTTTGTTATATACTCGATCGGGGTTTTGTTGTTATATCAGTGTAGGGAGACTTTATTACTCGATCAGGGAGACATTATACTCGTTCGGGGAACTGTTATACTCGTTCAGGAGACTTTATGATCAGGGACTTTGTTATACTGATGAGGTGCTGTTATACGATCAGAACTTTTGTTATATGATAAATTGTACTGTTATATCGTTCAAGGACTTTGGTTATAATATCGATCAGGGGGACTTTGTTATACTCGATCAGGGGGACTTTTGTTATCTGTGACCAGGAGTTTGATACTCGACCAGGGACTTTGTTATACTCGATGAGGGGCGTTTGTTAAACTCGATGAGGGGCCTTAGTTATACTCGACCAGGGGACTTTTTTATACTCGATCAGGGGCCTTTGTTAAACTCGATCAGGGGCCTTTGTTATACTGGATCAGGGGACTTTGTTATACTCTATCAGGAGACTTTGATATACTCGATCAAGGGGCTTTGTTATACTCGATCAGGGAACTTTGTTATACTCGATCAGGGGCCTTTGTTATAATCGTTCAGGGGACTTTGTTATACTCGATGAGGGGACTTTGTTATACTCGATAAGGGGACTTTGTTATAATCGACCAGTGGAGTTTGTTATACTCGAACAGGGGACTTTGCTATACTCGATCAGGGGCCTATGTTAAACTTGATCAGGGGCCTTCCTTATACTCGATTAGGGGACTTTGTTATACTCGATCTGGGGACTTTGTTATACTCGATCAGCGGACTTTGTTATACTCGATCAGGAGACTTTGTTATACTCGATGAGGGGCCTTTGTTATACTCGATCAGGGGCCTTTGTTATACTCGATCAGGGGACTTTGTTATACTCAACCAGGGTTCTTTGTTATACTTGACTAGGGGACTTTGTTATACTCGACCAGGGGTCTTTGTTATACTCGATGATGGGCCTTTGTTAAACTCGATGAGGGACCTTTGTTATACTCGACCAGAGGACTTTGTTACACTCGATCAGGGGCCTTTGTTAAACTCGATCAGGGGCCATAGTTATACTCGATCAGGGTACTTTGTTATACTCGGTCAGCGGATTTTGTTATACTCGATCAGGAGACTTTGTTATACTCGATGAGGGGCCTTTGTTATACTCGATCAGGGGCCTTTGTTATACTCGATCAGGGGACTTTGTTATACTCAACCAGGGTTCTTTGTTATTCTTGACCAGGGGAGTTTGTTATACTCGACCAGGGGACTTTGTTATACTCGATGAGGGGCCTTTGTTAAACTCGATGAGGGACCTTTGTTATACTCGACCAGGGGACTTTCTTACACTAGATCAGGGGCCTTTGTAAAACTCGATCAGGGGCCATAGTTATACTCGATCAGGGGACTTTGTTATACTCGATCAGGGAACTTTGGTATACTCGACCAGGTGAGTTTGTTATACTCGACCAGGGGACTTTGTTATACTCGATGAGGGGCCTTTGTTATACTCGTCCAGGGGACTTTGTTATACTCGATCAGGGGCCTTTGTTAAACTCGATCAGGGGCCTTTGTTATACTCGATCAGGGGACTTTTTTATACTTGATCAGGGGACTTTGTTATACTCGATCAGCGGACTTTGTTATACTCGATCAGGGGACGTTGTTATACTCGATCAGGGGCCTTTGTTATACTCAATCACGGGCCTTTGTTATACTCCATGAGGGGACTTTGTTATACTCGACCAGGGTTCTTTGTTATACTCGATCAGGGGACTTTGTTATACTCGATCAGGGGCCTTTGTTATACCCGATCAGGGGACTTTCTATACTCGATCAGGGGACATTGTTATACTCTATGAGAGGGGCTTTGTTATACTCGTTCAGGGGACTTTGTTATACTTGATTAGGGGACTTTGTTATACTCGATGAGGGGGCTTTGTTATACATGATCAGGGGGCTTTGTTATACTTGATCAGGGGCCTTTGTTATAATCGCTCAAGGGACGTTGTTATACTCGATCAGGGGACTTTGTTATACTCGATCAGGGGAAATTTTTATACTCGACCAGGGGAATTTGATATACTCGACCAGGGGACTTTGTTATACTCGATGAGGGGCCTTTGTTAAACTCGATCAGGGGCCATTGTTATACTCGATTAGGGGCCTTTGTTAAACTCGATCAGGGGCCATTGTTATACTCGATCAGGGGATTTTGTTATACTCTATCAGGGAACTTTGTTATACTGGATCAGGGGGCTTTGTTATACTCGATTAAAGAACTTGGTTATACTCGATCAGGGGACTTTGTTATAATCGACCAAGGGAGTTTGTTATACTCGACCAGGGGACTTTGCTATACTCGATCAGGGGCCTTTCTTAAACTTGATGAGGGGCCTTTGTTATACTCGATCAGGGACTTTGTTATACTCGATCAGGGGACTTTGTTATACTCGATCAGCGGACTTTGTTATACTCGATCAGGAGACTTTGTTATACTCGATGACGGGCCTTTGTTAAATTCTATGAGGGACCTTTGTTATACTCGACCAGGGGACTTTGTTATAATCGTTCAGGGGACTTTGTTATACTCGATCAGGGGACTTTGTTATACTCGATAAGGGGATATTGTTATACTCGACCAGGGGAATTTGATATACTCGACCAGGGGACTTTGCTATACTCGATCAGGGGCCTTTGTTAAACTTGATCATGGGCCTTTGTTGTACTCGATCAGGGATCTTGTTTATACTCGATCAGGGTACTTTTGCATACTCGATCAGCGGACTTTGTTGTTATTCGATCAGGAGACTCTGGTTATACCAATGAGGGCCTTTGTTATACTCATACATTGGGGGCCTTTGTTATACTCGATCAGGGACTTTGTTATACTCAACCAGGTTCTTTTGTTATACTTGACCAGGAGTTTGTTATACCAGACCAGGGACTTTGTTATACCTTTTAATACGCCTGCTTAAACCTCTATGAGGGAATTCCTTGTTATACCTGACCAGGCACTGCTACACTCGATCGGGCCTTTTGTTAAAACCCGCGATCGCGTGGCCATAGTTATAACGATCAGGGACTTTTTGTTATATCGCATCAGGACTTTGTTATACCTCGATCAGGGAGTTTGTTATACTCGATCAGGGGCATTTGTTAAACCTGGATCAGGGCCTTTGTTACTTCCCCGATCAGGGGACTTTTGGTTATTCCCTGATCAAGGGACTTTGTTATACTCGGCCAGGTGAGTTTGTTATACTCGACCAGGGGACTTTGTTATACTCAATGAGGGGCCTTTATTAAACTCGATGAGGGGCCTTTGTTATACTCGACCAGGGGACTTTGTTATACTCGATCAGTGGCCTTTGTTAAACTCGATGAGGGGCCTTTGTTATACTCGATCAGGGGACTTTGTTATACTTGATCAGGGGACTTTGTTATACTCGATCAGCGGACTTTGTTACACTCGATCAGGGACGTTGTTATACTCGATCAGGGGCCTTTGTTATACTCGATCAGGGGCCTTTGTTATACTCCATCTGGGGACTTTGTTATACTCGACCAGGGTTCTTTGTTATACCCGATGAGGGGACTTTGCTATACTCGATCAGGGGACATTGTTATACTCTATGAAGGGGCTTTGTTATACTCGATCAGGGAACTTTGTTATACTCGGTGAGGGGACTTTGTTACACTCGATCAGGGGACTTTGTTATACTTGTTTAGGGGACTTTGTTATAATTGATCAGGGGACTTTGTTATACTCGATGAGGGGGATTTGTTATACACGATCAGGGGCTTTGTTATACTTGATCAGTGGCCTTTGTTATAATCGTTCAATGGACTTTGTTATACTCGATCAGGGGACTTTGTTATACTCGATCAGGGGACTTTGTTATACTCGACCAGGGGACTTTGATATACTCGACCAGGGGACTTTGTTCTACTCGATGAGGGGCCTTTGTTAAACTCGATCAGGGGCCTTTGTTATATTCGATCAGGGGACTTTGTTATACTCGATCAGGGGCCTTTGTTAAACTCGATCAGGGGCCTTTGTTATACTCGATCAGGGGACTTTTTATACTCTATCAGGAGACTTTGTTATACTCGAACAGGGGGCTTTGTTATACTCGATCAGGGAACTTTGTTATAATCGTTCAAGGGACTTTGTTATACTCAATCAGCGGCCTTTGTTATAATCGTTCAGGAGACTTTGTTATACTCGATCAGGGGACTTTGTTATACTCGATCAGGGGACTTTGTTATACTCGACCAGTGGAGTTTGATATACTCGATCAGGGGACTTTGTTATACTCGTCCAGGGGACTTTGTTATACTCGACCAGGTGAGTTTGATATACTCGACCAAGGGACTTTGTTATACTCGATCAGGGGACTTTTTATACTCTATCAGGAGACTTTGTTATACACGATCAGGGGCTTTGTTATACTTGATCAGTGGCCTTTGTTATGATCGATCAAGGGACTTTGTTATGCTCGATCAGGGGCCTTTCTTATAATCCTTCAGGGGATTTGTTATACTCGATCAGGGGACATTGTTATACTCGATCAGGGGACTTTGTTATACTCAACCAGG
>NW_024750319.1:0-21500 GCF_018991925.1 Homarus americanus
TTCTCATCCACAATAAACGGACTCGGTGTTACTCAGTGTTTCCCTAGCCATCAATGCATTCTTCAGGGCACACTAGTAACCTTCACTGGGAGTGTCAGAGATGCACCTGGGAGTGTCAGGGGTGTACCTGGAAGTATCGGAGGTGTACCTGGGTGTGTCAGAGGTGTACCTGGGAGTGTCAGGAGGTACTGCCAGTGTCAGTGATGTACCTGGCAGGTCAGAGGTGTACATGGGAGTGTCTGAGGTACCTGGGAGTGTCAGGAGGTGTACTTGGGAGTATCGGAGGTGTACCTGGGTGTGTCAGAGGTGTACCTGGGAGTGTCAGAGGTGTACCTGCCAGTGTCAGAGGTGTACCTGGCAGTGTCAGAGGTGTACATGGGAGTGTCTGAGGTGTACCTGGGAGTGTCAGAGGTGTACTTGGGAGTGTCAGAGGTGCAACTGGGAGTGTCTGAGGTGTACCTGGGAGTGTCAGGGGTGTACCTGTGAGTATCGGCGGTGTATCTGGGATGGTCAGAGATGTACCTGGCAGAGTGAGAGCTGTACCTGGGAGTGTCTGAGGTGTACCTGGGAGTGTCGGAGGTGTACCTGGGAGTGTCAGGGGTGTACCTGGGAGTGTCAGAGGTGTACCTGGGAGGTCAGAGGTGTACCTGGGAGTGTCTGAGGTACCTGGGAGTGTCAGAGGTGTACCTGGCAGTGTCACAGATGTACCTCGGAGTGTCAGAGGTGTACCTGGTAGTGTCATTGGTGACCTGGGAGTGTCAGAGGTGTACCTGAAGTGTCAGAGGTGTACCTCGAAGTGTCAGAGGTGTACTTGGGAGTGTCTGAGGTACCTGGGAGTGTCAGAGGTACCTGGAGTGTCAGGGGTGTACCTGGGAGTGTCAGTGGCGTACCTGGGAGTGTCTGAGGTGTACCTGGAAGTGTCAGAAATGTACCTAGGAGTGTCTGAGGTGTACCTGGGAGAGGTCAGAGGTGTACCTGCCACTGTCAGAAGTGTACCTGGGAGTGTCAGAGGTGTACCTGGGAGTGACAGAGGTGTACCTGGGAGTGTCAGGGGTAACTGGGGTGTCGGGGGTGTAACTGGGAGTGTCGAGGTGTACCTGGGAGTGTCAGAGGTGTAACCTGGGAGTGTCAGGTGTACCTGGGATTGTCAGGAGTGTACCTGGGAGTGTCAGGGGTGTACCTGGGAGGGCTCAGTGTATCTGGGAGTGTCAGAGGTGTACCTGGCAGTGTCACAGATGTACCTCGGAGTGTCAGAGGTGTACCTGGTAGTGTCATTGGTGTACCTGGGAGTGTCAGAGGTGTACCTGGAAGTGTCAGAGGTGTACCTCGAAGTGTCAGAGGTACCTGGGTGTGTCAGAGGTGTACCTGGGAGTGTCAGGTGTACCTGGGAGTGTCAGTGGCGTACCTGGGAGTGTCTGAGGTGTACCTGGAAGTGTCAGAAATGTACCTAGGAGTGTCTGAGGTGTACCTGGGAGAGGTCAGAGGTGTACCTGCCACTGTCAGAAGTGTCCCTGGTACAGGTGTACCTGGGAGTGACAGAGGTGTACCTGGAGTGTCAGGGTGTAACTGGGGGTGTCGTGTAACTGAGAGTGTCAAAGGTACCTGGGAGTGTCAGAGGTAACCTGGGAGGTCAGGGGTGTACCTGGGATTGTCAGAGGTACCTGGGAGTGTCAGGTACCTGTGAGTATCAGCGGTGTATCTGGGAGTGTCAGAGGTGTACCTGGCAGTGTCAGAGATGTACCTGGCAGAGTCAGAGCTGTACCTGGGAGTGTCTGAGGTGTATCTAGGAGTGTCGGAGGTGTACGTGGGAGTGTCAGGTGTACCTGTGAGTGTCAGAGGTGTACCTGGGAGTGTCAGAGGTACCTGGGAGGTCAGAGGTGTACCTGGGAGTATCAGAGAGTACCAGGGAGTGTCAGTGAGTACCTGGGGAGGCCAGAGGTGTACCTGGAAGTGTCAGAGGTACCTGGGAGTGTCTGAGGTGTCAGGAGGTGTTGAGGTGTACCTGGAAGTGTCAGAGGTGTACCTGGAGGTCGGAGGTGTACCAGGAGTGTCAGACGAGTACCTGGGAGTGCCAGAGGTGTACCTGGGAGTGTCAGGGGGTGTACCAGGAAGTGTCAGGGGTGTACCAGGAGTGTCAGTGTACCTGGGAGTGTCTGAGTTGTACCTGGGAGTGTCAGAGGTACCTGGGGAGGCCAGGGTTTACCAGGGAGTGTCAGTGGAGTACCCTGGAGGGTCGGAGGTGTACCTGGGAGTGTCGGATGTGTACTTGGGAGTGTCAGAGGTACCTGGGAGTGTCAGAGGTACCTGGGAGCGTCAGAGGAGTACCTGGGAGCTTTAGAGGAGTACCGGAGTGTCAGAGGTACCTGGTAGTGTCTTGGTGTACCTGGGAGTGGCGAGGTGTACCTGGAAGTGTCAGAGGTGTACCGAAGTGTCAGAGGTGTACCTGGGAGTGTCTGAGGTGTACCTGGGAGTGTCAGAGGTGTACCTGGGAGTGTCAGGGGTGTACCTGGGAGTGTCAGTGGCGTACCTGGGAGTGTCTGAGGTGTACCTGGAAGTGTCAGAAATGGCTCTAGGAGTGTCTGAGGTACCTGGAGAGGTCAGAGGTGTACCTGCCACTGTCAGAAGTGTACCTGGGAGTGTCAGAGGTGTACCTGGGAGGTTCAGAGGTACCTGGGAGTGTCAGGGGTGTAACTGGGAGTGTCGGGGGTGTAACTGGGAGTGTCAAGGTGTACCTGGGAGTGTCAGAGGTGTAACCTGGGAGTGTCAGGGGTGTACCTGGGATTGTCAGGAGTGTACCTGGGAGTGTCAGGGGTGTACCTGTGAGTATCGGCGGTGTATCTGGGAGTGTCAGAGGTACCTAGGGAGTGTCGGAGGTGTACCTGGGAGGTCAGAGGTGTACCTGGGAGTGTCTGAGGTGTACCTGGGAGTGTCAGAGGAGTACCTGGAGCATCAGAGGTGTACCTGGGAGTGTCTGAGGTGTACCTGGGAGTGTCAGGAGGTTTACCTGGGGAGTCTGGAGGTGTACCTGGGAGTGTCAGGGTTGTACCTGGGAGGTCAGAGGTACCTGGGAGTGTCTGAGGTGTACCTGGGAGGTCAGAGGTACCTGGGAGTGTCTGAGGTGTACCTGGGAGTGTCAGAGGAGTACCTGGGAGCATCAGAGGTGTACCTGAGTGTCAGAGGTGTACCTGGAAGTGTCAGAGGTGTACCTGGGAGTGTCAGTGGTACCAGGAGTGTCATTGGTGTACTTGGGAGTGTCTGAGGTGCACCTAGGAGTGTCAGTGGTGTACCTGGGAGTGTCAGAGGTGTACCTGGGAATGACAGAGGTGTATCTGGGAGGTCAGAGGTGTACCTGGAGTGTCAGGGGTGTACCTGGGAGGCAGCTGGTGTGCCTTGGAGTGTCAGAGGTATGGGAGCACGAGGTGTACCTGGGTGTGTCAGAGGTATACCTGGGAGTGCCAGAGGTGTACCTGTGAGTGTCAGAGGTATACCTGGGAGTGTCAGGTGTACCTGGGAGTGTCAGAGGTGTACCTGGGAGGCCAGGTGTAACTGGGAGTGTCGGAGGTGTAACTGGGAGTGTCAAGGTGTACCTGGGAGTGTCAGAGGTGTACCTGGGAGTGTCAGGGGTGTACCTATTGTCAAGGGTAACTGGGAGAGTCAGGTGTACCTGGAGTATCGGCGGTGTATCTGGAGTGTCAGAGGTGTACCTGGCAGTGTCACAGATGTACCTCGGAGTGTCAGAGGTGTACCTGGTAGTGTCATTGGTGTACCTGGGAGTGTGTAGAGGTGTACCTAAGCAAGGAGGTGCACTGGGGTGTCAGAGTGTACCTGGGAGTGTCTGAGGTGTACCTGGGAGCCAGAGGCCTGGGAGTGTCAGGGGTGCCTGGGAGTGTCAGTGGCGTACCTGGGAGTGTCTGAGGTGTACCTGGAAGTGTCAGAATGTACCTAGGGAGTGTCTGAGGTACCTGGGAGAGGTCAGAGGTACCTGCCACTGTCAGAAGTGTCCTGGGAGTGTCAGAGGTGTACCTGGGAGTGACAGAGGTACCTGGGAGTGTCAGGGGTGACCTGGGGTGTCGGGGGTGTACCTGGGAGCACAAAGGTGTACCTGGGAGTGCTGGGGGAGGTAACCTGGGAGTGTCAGGGGTGTACCTGGGATTGTCAGGAGTGTACCTGGGAGTGCAGGGGTGTACCTGTGAGTATCGGCGGTGTATCTGGGAGTGCCAGAGGTGTACCTGGCAGTGTCAGAGATGTGACCAGAGCAAACTGGGAGTGTCTGAGGTGTACCTAGGGAGTGTCGGAGGCAGGTGTACCTGGGAGGTAGGGGTGTACTGTGAGTGTCAGAGGTGTACCTGGGAGGCTGGGAGGTGTACCTGGGAGTGTCAGAGGTGTACCTGGGAGGTCAGAGGTGTACCAGGAGTGTCAGTGAGCACCTGGGAGGTCAGAGGTGTACCTGGAAGTGTCAGGAGGTGTACCTGGGAGTGTCTGAGGTGTACCAGGGAGGTAAGGAGGTGTACCTGGGAGTGTCAAGGTGTACCTGGAGACGGAGGTGTACCAGGGAGTGTCAGGGTGTACCTGAGTGCCAGAGGTGTACCTGGGAGTGTCAGGGGTGTACCAGGAAGTGCAGGGGGTACCAGGGAGTGTCAGTGGTGTACCTGGGAGTGTCTGAGTTGTACCTGGGAGGTTGGGGAGGTACCTGGGAGGCCAAGGGTTTACCAGGGAGGTCAGTGGAGTACCTGGGAGGGTCGGAGGTGTACCTGGGAGGCCGGATGTACGGAGTGTCAGAGGTGTACCTGGGAGTGTCAGAGGTACCTGGGAGCGTCAGAGGAGTACCTGGGAGCGAGGAGTACTCGGAGTGTCAGAGGTGTACCTGGTAGGTCATTGGGTACCTGGGAGTGTCAGAGGTACCTGGAAGGTCAGAGGTGTACCTCGGAGTGTCAGAGGTGCACCTGGGAGTGTCTGAGGTGTACCTGGGAGTGTCAGAGGTGTACCTGGGAGTGTCAGGGGTGTACCTGGGAGCAGTCAGTGCACCTGGGAGTGTCTGAGGTGTCCTGGAAGTGTCAGAATGTACCCAGGAGTGTCTGGAGGTGTACCTGAGAGGTCAGAGGTGTACCTGCCACTGTCAGAAGTGTACCTGGGAGTGTCAGAGGTGTACCTGGGAGGTCAGAGGTACCTGGGAGGTCGGAGGTGTAACTGGGAGCAAGCCGAGGTGTAACTGGAGCATGCCAAAGGTACCGGGAGCGAAACGGGAGTGCGAGGTACCTGGAGGTCGGAGGTGTAACTGGGGGAGGTCGGAGGTAACTGGGAGTACACAAAACTGGGAATGTCAGAGGTACCTGGGAGGCTGGGGTACCCCTGAGTATCGGCGGTGTATCGGGAGTGTAGGGTACCTGGCAGTGTCAGGAGAGGTGTACCTGGAAGCACAGAATGCACCTAGGAGTGTCTGAGGTACCTGAGTGCCAGAGGTGCACCTGCCACTGTCAGAAGTGTACCAGTGTCAGAGGTGTACCTGGGAGGTCAGGAGGTACCTGGGAGTGTCAGGGGGTGTAACTGGGAGTGTCGGAGGTGTAACTGGGAGTGTCAAAGGTACCTGGGAGTGTCAGGAGGTGTAACCTGGGAGTGTCAGGGGTGTACCTGGGGTGTCGGAGGTGTACCTGGGGAGTGTCAGGGCATACCTGGGAGGCTGGGGAGGTGTACCTGGGAGGTCAGAGGTGTACCTGGGAGGTGCCCAAGGGCAATGGGAGTGTCTGAGGTACCTGGGAGGCCTGAGGTGTGCCTCATGGGGAGGTCAGTGGTGGTACCTGGGGAGTGTCAGGGTGTACCTGGGAGTGTCAGTGGTATACCTGGGAGGCCTGGAGGTGCACCAGAAGTGTCGTAGCTGTACCTTGGAGTGCTGAGGTGCACCTGGGAGAAGCCAGAGGTGTACCTGGGAGCAAGTCAGGAGGTACCTGGGAGTGTCAGCGGTGTAACTGGGAGTGTCAGAGACGTACCTGGAGTATCGGGAGGTGTACCAAAAGTCAGATAAAATTTGAGTGTCAGAGGTTACCCACAGAGCTGCACCCAGTAGTGTCATGCAGGCACCTGGGAGCAAGTCAAAGGTGTACCTGGGAGCGTCAGGAGAGCACCTGGGAAGGTTGAGGTGCACCTGGGAGTGTCAGTGGTATACCTGGGAGTTGCAGCAGAGGAGCACTGGGAGCTTCAGAGGAGTACCTCGGAGGCCAGAGGCACATGAAAGCCGTCGATGCAACATGGGGAGTACCTGGAAGTGTCAGAGGTGCACTGAAGTGCCGAGGTGTACCTGGGAGTGTCTGGAGGTGCACCTGGGAGTGTCAGAGGTGTATGGGAGGTCAGGGGTGTACCTGGAGCAAGTCTGGAGGTGTACCTGGGAGCAAGTCTGGAGGTACCTGGGGTGTGTGTGAGGTGTACCTGGGAGTGTCAGGGGCATACCCAGAGGCCAGAAGCAGGCCTGGGAGGCCAGAGAAATGGGAGGCCTGAGGCGTGTACCTGGGAGTTTCAGAGGTACCTGGGAGGCGTCTGAGGTGGCACCTGAGAGTGTCAGGGGTGTACCTTGGAGTGCTCAGAGAGAGAGTGCACCTGGGAATGTCAGAGGTGTACCTGGGAGTGTCGGAGGTGTAACTGGAGTGTCGGAGGTAACTGGGAGGTCATGGTGCAATCTGGGAATGTCAGAGCGTACCTGGGAGGCCAGGGGGTGTTCAGAGGTGTACCTGGGAGTGTCAGGGGTGTACCTGTGGTATCAGCGGTGTATCGAGTGTCAGAGGTGTACCTGGCAGTGTCAGAGATGTACCTGGCAGTGCCAGAGGTGTACCTGGGGTGGCCAGAGGTGTACCTGGAGTGTCAGAGGTGTACCTGGGTGCCAGAGGTGTACCTAGGGTGTCAATGGTGTACCTGGGGTGTCTGAGGTGTACCTGGGAGTGTCTGGAGGTGCCTGGGGTCTGAGGTGTACCTGGGGTGTCAGAGTTGTACCTGGGATTGTCAGAGGTGTGCCAGGGGTGTCTGAGCTGTACCTGTCGGTGTCTGAGGTGTACCTGGCAGTGTCAGCGGTGTACCTGGGAGTGTCAGGGTGTACCTGGGAGCGTCAGAGGTACCTGGGGTGTCAGGGTGTGCCTGGGGTGGAGGTATACCTGGGGCAGAGGTACCTCTGAGCTGAGGTGTACCTGGGAGTGTCAGAGGTGTGCCTGGGAGTGTCAGGGGTGTACCAGGAAGTGCCAGGGGTGCAGGGGTGTCAGTGGCGTACCTGGGGTGTCAGAGTTGTACCTGAGTGTCAGAGTGGGGGTGTCAAAGGTGCCAGGGGTGTCAGGGGTACCTGGGAGTGTCGGAGGTGTACCTGGGAGTGTCGGATGCGTACCTGGGGAGTGTCAGAGGTGTACCTGGGAGTGTCAGAGGTGTACCTGGGAGCGTCAGAGGGTACCTGGGAGCTTTAGAGAGTACCTCAGGTGTCAGAGGTGTACCTGGTAGTGTCAGAGGTGTACCTGGGATGTCAGAGGTGTACCTGAAGTGTCAGAGGTGTACCTCGAAGTGTCAGAAGGTGTACCTGGGAGTGTCTGAGGTGTACCTGGGAGTGTCAGAGGTGCACCTGGGGAATCGGTGTGCCCAGGAGTGTCAGTGGCGTACCTGGGGTGTCTAGGTGTACCTGGAAGTGTCAAAATGTACCTAGGGTGTCTGGGGTGTACCTGGGAGTGTCAGAGGTGTGCCTGCCACTGTCAAGAAGTGTACCTGGGAGTGTCAGAGGTGTACCTGGGGTGTCAGGGTGTACCTGGGAGTGTCAGGGGTGTAACTGGGAGTGTCAGGAGGTGTAACTGGGAGTGTCAAGGTGTACCTGGAGTGTCCAAGAGGTGTAACCGGGAGTGTCAGGGGTGTACCTGGGATTATCAGGGGTGTGCCTAGGAGTGTCAGGGTGTACCTGTGAGTATCGGCGGTGTATCTGGGAGTGTCAGAGGTGTGTGCCAGTGTCAGAGATGTACCTGGCAGAGTCAGAGCTGTACCTGGGAGTGTAGGTGTACCTGGGGTGTCCAGGTGTACCTGGGAGTGTCAGGGGTATACCTGTCAAGAGTGTGCCTGGGGTGTCAGAGGTGTACCTGGGGTGTCTGAGGGTGTACCTGGGGAGTGTCCGAGGTGTACCTGGGGTGTCTAAGGTGTACCTGAGAGTGTCAGGGGTGTACCTGGGAGTGTCAGAGGTGTACCTGGGATTGTCAGAGGTGTACCTGGGAGTGTCCGGATGTAACTGGGAGTGTCGGAGGTGTAACTGGGGTGTCAGAGTGCACCTGGAATGTCAGAGGTGTACCTGGGGTGTCAGGGTGTACCTGTAGTATCAGCGGTGTATCTGGAGTGTCAGAGGTATCCTGGCAGTGTCAGAGAATGTAACTGGCAGTGCAGAGGTGTACCTGGAGTGTCAGAGGTGTACCTGGAAGTGTCAGGAGTGTACCTGGGAGTGCCAGAGTGTGCCTGGGAGTGTCATTGGAGTGTACCTGGGAGTGTCAGGGTGTGTACCAGGGAGTGTCAGAGGTGTACCTGGGGAGTGTCAGAGAGTGCACCTGGGAGTGTCTGAGGTGTACCTGGGAGTGTCTGAGGTGTACCTGGGAGTGTCAGGGGTGTACCTGGGAGTATCAGAGGTGTACTGGGAGTGTCGGAGGTGTGACTGGGAGTGTCGGAGGTGTAACTGGGGTGTCGGAGGTGTAACTGGGAGTGTCAATGGTGCACTTGGGAATGTCAGAGGTGTACCTGGGAGTGTAAGGGTGTACCTGTGGTATCAGCGGTGTATCTGGGAGTGTCAGAGGTGTACCTGGCAGTGTCAAAGATGTGCCTGGCAGTGCCAGAGGTGTACCTGGGAGTGTCAGAGGTGTGACCGAGTGTCAGAGGTGTACCTGGGAGTGCCAGGGTGTGCCTGGGAGTGTCAATGGTGTGCCTGGGGTGTCAGGTGTGTCCAGGGAGTGTCAGAGGTGTGCCTGGGGTGTCAGAGGTGCACATGGGGAGTGTCTGGTGTGCCTGGGGTGTCTGAGGTGTGCAGGTGTCTGGGGTGTGCCTGGGAGTGTCTGGGGTGTGCCTGGGGTGTCAGAGGTGTGCCTGAGGTGTCAGGGGTGTGCAGGTGTCAGAATTGACCTGGGGGTGTCAGAGGTGTACCTGGGAGTGTCGGAGGTGTGACTGGGAGTGTCGGAGGTGTAACTGGGAGTGTCAATGGTGCACCTGGGAATGTCAGAGTGTGTACCTGGGAGTGTCAGGGTGTACCTGTGAGGTATCGGCGGTGTATCTGGGAGTGTCAGAGGTGTACCTGGCAGTGTCAGAGATGTACCTGGCAGTGCCAGAGGTGTGCCTGGAGTGTCAGAGGTGTACCTGGGAGTGTCAGAGGTGTACCTGGGGTGCAGAGGTGTGCCCTGGGAGTGTCAATGGTGTACCTGGGTGTCTGAGGTGTACCTGGGGTGTCAGAGGTGTACCTGGGAGTGTCTGAGGTGTACCTGGGGTGTCAGGTTGTACCTGGGATTGTCAGGTGTACCTGGGGTGTCAGAGGCTGTACCTGTCAGTGTCTGAGGTGTACCTGGCAGTGTCAGCGGTGTACCTGGGGAGTGTCAGCGGTGTGCCTGGGAGCGTCAGAGGTACCTGGGAGTGTCAGAGGTGTACCTGGGAGTGTCAGAGGTATGCCTGGGAGCGGCAGAGGAGTACCTGGAGCTTCAGAGGTGTACCTGGGGTGTCAGAGGTGCCTGGGGAGTGTCAGGGGTGTACCAGGAAGTGTCAGGGGTGTACATGGGAGTCAGAGGTGTACCTGGGAGTGTCTGAGTTGTACCTGGGAGTGTCAGAGGTGTACCTGGGGTGTCAGGTGTACAGGGGTGTCAGAGGTGTACCTGGGGAGTGTCAGTGTGCCTGGGGTGTCCGGAGGTGTACCTGGGGTGTCAGAGGTGTACCTGGGAGTGTCAGAGGTGTACCTGGGAGCGTCAGAGAGGAGTACCTGGGAGCTTCGAGGGGTACCTCGGGTGTCAGAGTGTACCTGGTAGTGTCAGAGGTGTACCTGGGAGTGTCAGAGGTGTCCTGGAAGTGTCAGAGGTGTGCCTGGAGTGTCAGAGGTGTACCTGGGAGTGTCAGAGGTGTACCTGGGAGTGTCAGAGGTGCCTGGGGAGTGTGTGTGTGCCTGGGAGTGTCTGAGGTGTGCCTGGGGTGTCAGGGGTGCACCTGGGGATATCAGAGGGTGTACCTGGGAGTGTCAGAGGTGTGCATAAGTGTCGGAGGTGTAACAGGAGTGTCAGGTGTGCCTGGGGTGTCAATGGTGCCTGGGAATGTCAGAGGTGTACCTGGGAGTGTCAGGGTGTACCTGTGAGTATCGGCGGTGTATCCTGGGAGTGTCAGAGGTGGACCTGGCAGTGTCAGAGATGTGAGGTGTACCTGGGAGTGTCAGAGGTGTGCCTGGGGTGTCAGAGGTGTACCTGGGAGTGTCAGGGGTGTACCTGGGGTATCAGAGGTGTACCTGAGTGTCAGAGGTGCCACAGGATGTCGGAGGTGTAACTGGGAGTGTCGGAGGTGTAACTGGGAGTGTCAATAGTGAACCTGGGAATGTCAGGGTGTACCTGGTGAGTGTCAGCGGGTGTACCTGTGAGTATCAGCGGTATCTGGGGAGTGAGGTGGACCTGGCAGTGTCAGAGATGTACCTGGCAGTGCCAGAGAGGTGTGCCTGGGAGTGTCAGAGGTGTACCTGGGAGTGTCAGAGGTGTACCTGGGAGTGCCAGAGGTGTCCTGGGGTATGTTGTTGCCTGGGAGTATCAGGTGTGTACCAGGAGTGTCAGAGGTGTACCTGGGTGTCAGAGGTGCACCTGGAGTGTCTGAGGTGTACCTGGGAGTGTCAGGGGTGCCTGGGAGTGTCTGGTGTGGCTGGGGTGTCGGAGGTGTAACTGGGGTGTCAATGGTGAACCTGGGAATGTCAGGGGTGTACCTGGGAAGTGTCAGGGGTGTACCTTTAGATGTCAGAGGTGTACCTGGGAGTGTCAGATGTGTACCTGGGAGTGTCGGAGGTGTAACTCAGGGGTGTCGGTGTAACTGGGAGTGTCAATGGTGCACCTGGGAATGTCAGAGGTGTGCCTGGGAGTGTCAGGGGTGTACCTGTAGTATCGGCGGTGTATCGAGTGTCAGAGGTGTGCACAGCAGTGTCAGAGATGTACCTGGCAGTGCAGAGGTGTGCCTGGGGTGTGGGGGTGTCAGAGGTGTACCTGGGTGCCAGAGGTGTACCTGCAGTGTCAATGGTGTACCTGGGGTGTCTGAGGGGTGTGCCTGGGGTGTGGGGTGTACCTGGGTGTCTGGGTGTACCTGGGGTGTCAGGTTGTGCCTGGGATTGTCGAGGAGTACTGGAGGTGTCTGAGCTGTACCTGTCAGTGTCGTCTGAGCTGTACCTGTCGGTGTCTGGGGTGTGCCTGGCAGTGTCAGCAGTGTGCCTGCAGTGTCAGCGGTGTGCCTGGGGCGTCAGAGGGGGAGTACCTGGGGAGTGTCAGAGGGGTGTGCCTGGGAGTGTCAGGGTATGCCTGGGAGCTGTGAGAGGTACCTGGGAGCTTCAGAGGAGTGCCTCCAGTGTCAGAGGTGTACATGGTAGTGTCATTGGTGTACATGGGAGTGTGCCTGGAAGTGTGGGGTGTGCCTTGAAGTGTCAGGGCTGCCTGGGGTGTCTGGGGTGTGCCTGGGAGTGTCAGAGGTGTGGCTGGGAGTGTCCAGGGTGTGCCTGGGTGCCAGTGGCGGCCTGCCTGGGAGTGTCTGAGAATTGTACTGGAAGTGTCAGAAATGTGCCTAGGAGTGTCTGGAGGTGTACCAGAGTGTCAGAGGTGTACTGCCACTGTCAGAAGTGTGCCTGGGGAGTGTCAGGCTGTACCTGGGAGTGGTCAGCAGTGTACCTGGGAGTGTCAGGGTGTAACAGAGGTGTCAGATGTGTAACTGGGTGTGTCAAGGTGTGCCTGGGGTGTCAGAGGTGTAACCTGGGAGTGTCAGGGGTGTGGGATTGTCAGGAGTGTACCTGGGAGTGTCAGGGGTGTGCCTGTGAGTATCGGCAGTGTATCTGGGAGTGTCAGTGTGCCTGGCAGTGTCAGAGATATTACCTGGCAGAGTCAGGCTGTACCTGGGAGTGTCTGGGCTGTACCTGGGGAGTGTCGGAGGTGTACCTGGGAGTGTGAGGGGTATACCTGGGGTGTCAGAGGTGTGCTTGGGGAGTGTCAGAGGTGTACCTAGGGTATCTGTAGAGGTGGCACACAAGTGTCAGGTGTACCTGGGAGTGTCTGAGAGGTGTGCCTGGGAGTGTCAGAGTGCTGGGAGTGTCAGAGGTGTACCTGGGAGTGTCAGAGGAGTGTACCTGGGGAGTGTCGGAGGTGTAACTGGAGTGTCGGAGGTGTAACTGGGAGTGTCAATGGTGCACCTGGAAATGTCAGAGGTGTGCACCAAGGAGTGTCAGGGTGTACCTGTGAGTATCAGCCGTGTATCTGGAGTGTCAGGGGTGTACCTGGCAGTGTCAGAGATGTAACTGGCAGTGCCAGAGGTGTGCCTGGGGAGTGTCAGGGTGGCACACCAAGTGTCAGAGGTGTGCCTGGGGGCCAGAGGTGTACAGGGTGTCATTGGTGTGCCTGGGGAGTGTCAGGTGTGTATCAGGGAGTGTCAGAGGTGTGCCTGGGAGAGTCAGAGGTGCACCTGGGGTCTCTGAGGGTGTACCTGGGGAGTGTCAGAGTGTACCTGGGAGCGTGGAGGTGCCTGGGGCTGGGGGTTCCTCAGGTGTCAGAGGTGTGCCTGGTGGTGTGTTGGTGTGCCTGGGGAGTGTCAGAGGTGTACCTGGAAGTGTCAGAGGGGTGTGCCTCGAAGTGTCAGAGGTGTACCTGGGAGTGTCTGGGGTGTACCTGGGGAGTGTCAGAGGGTGTGCCTGGGGAGTGTCAGGGGTGTGCCTGGGAGTGTCAGTGGCACCTGGGAGTGTCCTAAGATGTACCTGGGTATCCAAAAATGTGCCACAAGGGTGTCTGAGGGTGTGCCTGGGTGTGGAGGTGTGCTGTCACTGTCAAGGTGTGCCTGTGAGTGTCAGGAGGTGTGCCTGGGGTGCTCAGGGGTGTGCACAGGGGTGTTGGGGGTGTGGCTGGGGTGTCAGGAGTTAAGCCAGCTGGGGAGTGTCAAGGGGTGTGCCTGGGAGTGTCAGAGGTGTAACCTGGGAGTGTCAGGGGGTGTACCTGGGATTGTCAGGAGTGTACCTGGGAGTGTCTGGGTGTGCCTGTGGTATTAGCGGTGTCTGGGAGTGTCAGAGGTGTACCTGAAGTGTCAGAGATGTACCTGGCAGAGTCAGAGCTGTACCTGGGAGTGTCTGGGGTGTGCCTGGGTGTCAGGTGTGCCTGGGGAGTGTCAGGGGGTATGCCTGGGGAGTGTCCAGAGGTGTGCCCCTAATCAGAGGTGTACCTGGGAGTGTCAAGGTGTACCTGGGAGTGTCCAGGGTGTGCCTGGGAGTGTCAGGGTGTGCCACTAGGAGTGTCGGAGGTGTGGCTTTAAGTGTCGGAGGTGTGACTGGGAGTGTCAATATGAATTGCACCTGGGGAATGTCAGAGGTGTGGGAGTGTCAGGTGTGTACCAGGGGGTGTCAGAGGGCATGCCTGGGAGTGTCAGAGGTGCACCTGGGGAGTGTCTGAGGTGTGCCTGGAGTGTCTGGTGTACCAGGGTGGTCAGGGGGTGTACCTGGGGAGTATCCCCAGGTGTGCCTGGGGAGTGTCAGAGAGGTGTACATGGGAGTGTCGGAGGTGTGGCACAAGTGTCGGAGGTGCTGCTGGAGTGTCAATGGTGAACCTGGGGAATGTCAGGGGTGTTGCCTGGGAGTGTCAGGGTGTACCTGTGAGTATCGGCCGGTGTATCTGGGAGTGTCAGGGTGGACCTGGCAGTGTCCAGAGATGTACCTGGCAGTGCCAGAGGTGTACTACAAGTGTCAGAGGTGTGCCTGGTGTCAAGAACATGCCTGGTGCCAGAGGGTGTCCTGGGAGTGTCATTGGTGTGCCTGGGAGTGTCGGGTGTGTGCAGGGGTGTCAGAGGTGTGCCTTGGTGCAGGGGTGCACCTGGGGAGTGTCACAGGGTGTACCTGGGAGTGTCTGGTGTGCAGGGTGTCAGGGTGTGCAGGGAATTATCAGAGGTGTGCCTGGGAGTGTCAGAGGTGTTCCTGGGGTGTCCAGGTGTGACTGGGAATTGTCGGAGGTGTAACTGGGGAGTGTCAATGGTGCACCTGGGAATGTCAGAGGTGTGCCTGGGGAGTGTCAGGGGTGTACCTGTGAGTGTCGGCCCCAGGCCTGTGTCACCCAGGTGTCAGGGTGTGCCTGGCAGTGTCAGGGGATGACTGGCAGTGCAGAGGTGTACCTGGGGAGTGTCAGAGGTGTGCCTGGGGAGTGTCAGAGGTGTGCCTAGGGTGCCAGAGGTGTGCCTGGGAGTGTCGTGTTGGTGTGCCTGGGGTGTCAGGTGTGTGCCCAGGGGAGTGTCAGAGGTGTGCCTGGGGTGTCAGAGGTGCACCCTGGGGTGTCAGTGTGCCTGGGGAGTGTCTGGGGTGTACAGGGTGTCAGGGGTGCTGCCTGGGGAGTATCAGAGTGTGCCTGGAGTGTCAGAGGTGTGCCTGGGGAGTGTCGGAGGTGTGGCTGGGAGTGTCGTAGGGTGTGACTGGGAGTGTCAATGGTGAACCTGGGAATATGTCAGAGGTGTGCCTGGGAGTGTCAGGTGTACCTGTGGTATCAAGCGGTGTATCTGCAGGGAGTGTCAGAGGTGGACCTGGCGGTGTCAGGAAATGTACCTGGCAGTGCCAGAGGTGTTCTGGGAGTGTCAGGGGTGTACCTGGGAGTGTCAGAGGTGTGCCTGGGGTGCCAGGGTGTCCCTGGGAGAGTCATTGGTGTGCCTGGGAGTGTCCAGTGTGTACCAGGGAGTGTCAGAGGGGTACCTGGGGTGTCAGAAGGTGCACTTGGGAGTGTCTGAGGTGTGCCTGGGGAGTGTGCAGGTGTGCCTGGGGTGTCAGGGGGGTGTGCCTGGGGTATCAGGGTGTGCCTGGGGAATTAGCCAGAGGTGTGCCTGCAGGGGTGTCGGAGGTGTAACTGGGAGTCTCGGAGGTGTAACTGGGAGTGTCAATGGTGCACCTGGGAATGTCAGAGGTGTGCCTGGGAGGTGTCAGGGGTGTACCTGTGAGTATCATGGTGTGTCTGGGGTGTCAGAGTGTGCCTGGCAGTGTCAGAGATGTACCTGGCAGTGCCAGAGGGTGTGCCTGGGGAGTGTCAGGGAGGGTGTACCTGGGGTGTCAGAGTGTACCTGGGGAGTGCAGGGTGTACCTGGGAGTGTCAATGGTGTGCCTGGGATTGTGGGTGTGTGCCTGGGGTGTCAGAGGTGTGCCTGGGGAGTGTCAGAGGTGCATATGGGGAGTGTCTGGGGTGCCTGGGGTGTCTGAGGTGTGCCTGGGGAGTGTCTGGGAGTGTGCCTGGGGAGTGTCCTGGGGGTATGCCTGGGAGTGTCAGAGGGTGTGCCTGGGAGTGTCAGAGGTGTACCTGGGAGTGTCTGGGGGTACCTGGGGAGTGTCCCGAAGGTGTACCTGGGGTTTGTCTGGTGTACACACCAGGGATGGCTCAAGGTGTGCCTGGGGTGTCAGAGGGTGTGCCTGGGGTGTCCAGAGAGATGTACTTACCTGGGGTGTCGGAGGTGTAACTGGGAGTGTCAGGAGAGTGTAACTGGGAGTGTCAATGGTGCACCTGGGAATGTCAGAGGTGTGCCTGGGAGTGTCATTGGTGTACCTGTGTAATTATCGGCGGTGTATCTGGGAGTGTCATAGGTGTACCTGGCGGTGTCAGAGATGTGCCTGGCAGTGCCAGAGGTGTGCCTGGGGTGTCAGAGGTGTACCTGGGAGTGTGGGGTGTGCCTAGGGGTGCCAGGGTGTGCCCTATAGTGTCAATGGTGTGCCTGGGGTGTCTGAGGTGGCACATGGGGAGTGTCTGGGGTGTACTGGGGTGTCTGAGGTGTGCCTGGGGAGTGTCAGGATTGTACCTGGGATTGTCAGAGGTGTACCTGGGAGTGTCTGAGGTGTACCTGTGTCAGTGTCTGTAGGGGTGTGCCTGGCGTGTCAGCGGTGCACCTGCGAGTGTCAGCAGTGTGCCTGGGGCGTCAGAGGAACCTGGGAGTGTGAGAGGTGTGCCTGGGCGTGTCAGAGGTATGCCTGGGAGCGGCAGAGGTGCCTGGGGAGCTGGGGGTACTCCAGTGTCAGAGGTGTATGGTAGTGTCATTGGTGTACACTGGGGTGTACCTGGAAGTGTCAGGGTGTACCTCAAGTGTCAGAGGAGTGTGCCTGGGGAGTGTCTGGGGTGTGCCTGGGAGTGTGGGGTGTGGCTAGAGTGTCAGGGGGTGTGCCTGGGGAGTGTCAGTGGCGTGCCTGGGGTGCAAGGTGTGCCTGGAAGTGTCAGAATGCCTGGGGTGTCTGGGGTGTGCCTGGGGTGTCAGGTGCCTGCCACTGTCAGAAGTGTGCCTGGGGAGTGTCAGGGTGTGCCTGGGAGTGTCAGCCGGTGTACCTGGGAGTGTCAGGGGTGTAAATGGGAGTGTCGGAGGTGTAGCTGGGAGTGTCAGGTGTACCTGGGGTGTCAGAGGTGTGACACCAGGTGTCAGGGGTGTACCTGGGATTGTCAGGAGTGTACCTGGGGAGTGCTCAGAGGTGGCACCTGTGGCCTCGGCGGTGTATCTGAGAGTGTCCAGAGGTGTGTACGTGGCAGTGTCGTAGATGTACCTGGCACAGTCAGAAACTGTACCTGGGAGTGTCTGAGGTGTGCCTGGGGTGTCTGGGGTGTACCTGGGGAGTGTCGGGGGGGTATGCCTGGGGAGTGTCCAGAGGTGTGCACCAAATTGTCAGAGGTGTGCCTGGGGTGTGTGAAGTGTGCCTGGGGTCAGAGGTGTGCCACCAGGGTGTCTGGAGGGTGCCTGGGAGTGTCAGGGGTGTGCCTGGGGTATCAGAGGTGTACCTGGGGTGTCCAGAGGTGTGCCTGGGAGTGTCCGGAGGAGGTGTGGCACTGGGAGTGTCAGGAAGTGTAACTACCAGGAGTGTCAATGGGTGTGCACCTGGGAATGTAGAGGTGTACCTGGGAGTGTCAGGGGGTGTACCTGTGAGTATCGGCAGTGTATCCTGGGGAGTGTCAGAGGTGTGCCTGGCAGTGTCAGAGATGTACCTGGCAGTGTGAGGTGTGCCTGGGGTGTCCAGAGGTGTGCCACCAAGTGTCCAGAGGGTGTACCTGGGAGTGCCAGAGGTGTACCTGGGGAGTGTCGTGTGCACCAATTATCAGGTGTGTACCAGGGAGTGTCAGAGGTGTGCCAGGGGAGTGTCAGGTGCACATGGGGGTGTCTGAGGTGTACCTGGGAGTGTCTGCAGTGTACCTGGGGTGTCTGGGGTGTGCCTGGTGTCAGGTGCCTGGGATTGTCAGGGTGTATCTGGGAGTGTGCCTGTCGGTGTCTGGGGTGTGCCTGGCAGTGTCAGCGGTGTGCCTGTAAGTGTCAGCCAGGTGTGCCTGGGGAGCGTTAGAGGGAGTACCACCAAGTGTCAGAGGCTATGCCAGGGAGTGTCAGAGTATGCCTGGGGAGCGACGAAGGAGTACCTGGGAGCTTCAGAGGAGTACCTCAGAGTGTCCAGAGGTGTGCATGGGGAGTGTACCTGGAAGTGTATCAGAGGTGTACCTCGAAGTGTCAAGTGTGCCTGGGGTATGCGAGGTGTGCCTGCGGAGGTGTCAGAGGAGGTGTACCTGGGGTGTCAGGGGGTGTACCTGGTAGTGTCAGTGGTGTGCCTGGGGTGTCTGAGGTGTACCTGGAGGTGTCAGCGGTGTGCCTGGGAGTGTCAGCGGTGTGCCTGGGGAGAGTCAGAGGGGGTACCTGGGAGTGTCAGAGGTGTACTAGGTGTCAGGGGGTGTGCCTGTGAGTGTCAGTGGCGTGCCTGCTGGAGTGTCTGGGGTGTGCCTGGAAGTGTCAGGGAAATGTACCCCTGGGGTGTCTGAGGTGTGCCTGGGGGTGCCAGGGTGTACCTGCCACTGTCAGAAGTGTGCCTGGGGTGTCAGAGGTGTGCCTGGGGAGTGTCAGAGAGGTGTGCCTGGGGTGTCCAGGGGTGTGACGCTGGGGAGTGTCGGAGGTGTGACTGGGGTGTCAAAGGTGTACTGGGGTGTCAGGAGGTGTAGCCTGGGAGTGTCAGGGGTGTGCCTGTAGAGGTGTCGGAGGTGTACCTGGGGAGTGTCAGGGGTATGCCAAGTGTCAGAGGGTGTGCCTGGGGAGTGTCAGAGGTGTGCCTGGGGAGTGTCTGAGTGTACAGGGTGTCTGGGGTGTGCCTAGGTGTCACAGAGGTGTGCCTGGGGTGTCAGTGGTGTGCCTGGGGAGTGTCAGGGGTGTGCCTGGGAGTGTCGGTGACATGCCTGGGGTGTCTGAGGTGTACCTAGAGTGTGAAATGTACTGGGTGTCTGGGGTGTACCTGGGGAGTGTCAGAGGTGTGCCTGGGGAGTGTCCAGAGTGTGCCTGGGTGTCAGCAGTGTAACACAAGTGTCAGAGATCAGCACACAGGGAGTATAGGAGGTGTACCTGGGTGTGTCAGAGGTGTACCTGGGAGTGTCAGAGGGTGTACCTGCCAGTGTCAGAGCTGTACCTGGTGGTGTCAGCGGTGTGCCTGGGGAGTGTCAGCAGTGTACCTGGGAGCGTCAGAGGTGCCTGGGAGTGTCAGAGGTGTACCTGGGGGTGTCGGTGGGCCTATGCCTGGGGGCGGCAGAGGGGTACCTGGGGCTTCAGAGGAGTGCCTCAGGTGTCAGAGGTGTACATGGTAGTGTCATTGATGCACATGGGGTGTACCTGGAAGTGTCAGGGTGTACCTCAGGGGGTGTCAGAGGTGTGCCACCAGGGGTGTCACAGAGGTGTGCCTGGGGAGTGTGTCAGGGGGTGTAGCTGGGGAGTGTCCAGGGTGTACCTGGAGTGTCTGAGGTGTGCCTGGGGTGTCTGAGGTGTGCCTGGGGTGTGTGAGTGTGCCTGGGGTGTCAGGGGTATGCCTGGGAGTGTCAGAGTTGTGCCTGGGGAGTGTCAGAGGTGTGCCTGGGAGTGTCTGGGGTGTACCTGGGGTTTCCCAGAGGTGTGCCTGGGGTGTCTGGTGTACCTGTGAGAGTGTCAGGGGTGTGCCTTGGAGTGTCAGAGGTGGCACCTGGGAATGTCAGAGGAGGTTGCCTGGGAGTGTCAGGTGTAACTGGGGGTGTCGGAGGTGTAACTGGGGAGTGTCAATGGTACCTGGGAATGTTGCAGAGGTAACTGGGAGTGTCAGGGGTGTACCTGAGCATCGGCGGTGTATCTGGGAGTGTCAGAGGTGTACCTGGAGAGTGTCAGAGATGTACTGGCAGTGCCAGAGGTGTACCTGGGAGTAGCCAGAGGTGTACCTGGGAGTGTAGAGGTGTACCTGGGAGCGCAGAGGTGTACCTAGGAGTGTCAATGGTGTTCCTGGGAGTGTCTGAGGTGTACCTGGGAAGTCTGAGGTGTACCTGGGAGTGTCTGAGGTACCTGGGAGTGTCAGAGTTGTACCTGGGATTGTCAGAGGTGTACCTGGGAGTGTCTGAGCTGTACCTGTCAGTGTCTGAGGTGTACCTGGCAGTGCAGGGTGTACCTGGGAGTGTCAGCGGTACCTGGGAGCGTCAGAGGAGTACCTGGGAGGTCAGGAGGTACCTGGGAGGAGGCATACCTGGGAGCGGGCAGAGGAGTACCTGGGAGCTCAGAGGTGTACCTGGGAGGTCAGAGGTGTACCTGGGAGTGTCAGGGGTGTACCAGGAAGTGCCAGGTGTACCAGGGAGTGTCAGTGGTACCTGGGAGTGTCTGAGTTGTACCTGGGAGTGTCAGAGGTGTACCTGGGAGCTGGGTGGTGTACCAGGGAGTGTCAGTGGAGTACCTGGGAGTGTCGGAGGTGACCTGGAGCGGATGTGTACCTGGGAGTGTCAGAGGTGTACCTGGGAGTTTCAGGAGGTGCACCTGAGCGTCAGAGGACACCTGGGAGCTTTAGAGGAGCACCTCGGAGTGTCAGAGGTGTACCTGGTAGTGTCATTGGCGTACCTGGGAGTGTCAGAGGTGTACCTGGAAGTGTCAGAGGTGCACCTCGAAGTGTCAGAGGTGTACCTGGGAGTGTCTGAGGTGTACCTGGATTGTCAGAGTGTACCTGGGAGTGTCAGGGGTGTACCTGGGAGTGCTCAGTGGCGTACCTGGGAGGCTCAAGGTGTACCTGGAAGTGTCAAAAATGTACCTAGGGAGTGTCTGAGGTGTACCTGAGAGTGTCAGGGTGTACCTTGGAGTGTCAGAGGTACCTGGGAGGTGTCAGAGGTGTACCTGGGAGTGTCGGAGGTGTAACTGGGGTGTCGGAGGTGTAACTGGGAGGTCAATGGTGTATCTGAGTGTCAGAGGTGTACCTGGCAGTCAGAGATGTACCTGGCAGAGTCAGAGCTGTACCTGGAGTGTCTGAGGTACCTGGGAGTGTCGGTGGCCTGGGAGTGTCAGGGGTATACCTGGAGTGTCAGAGGTGTACCTGGGAGTGTCAGAGGTGTACCTGGGAGTGTCTGAGGTACCTGGAGGTCTGGAGGTGTACCTGGGAGTGTCTGAGGTGTACCTGAGAGTGTCAGGGGTGTACCTGGGAGTGTCAGAGGTGTACCTGGCAGTGTCAGAGATGTACCTGGCAGAGTCAGGGCTGTACCTGGGAGTGTCTGAGGTGTACCTGGGAGTGTCGGAGGTGTACCTGGGAGTGTCAGGGGTATACCTGGGAGTGTCAGAGGTACCGGGAGTGTCAGAGGTGTACCTGGGAGTGTCTGAGGAGTACCTGGGAGTGTCCGAGGTGTACCTGGGAGTGTCTGAGGTGGTACCTGAGAGTGTAGGGGTGTACCTGGGAGTGTCAGAGGTGTACCTGGGAGTGTCAGAGGTGTACCTGGGAGTGTCGGAGGTGTAACTGGAGTGTCGGAGGTGTAACTGGGAGTGTCAATGGTGCACCTGGAATGTCAGAGGTACCTGGGAGTGTCAGGGGTGTACCTGTGAGTATCGGCGTATCTGGGAGTGTCAGAGGTGTACCTGGCAGTGTCAGAGATGGACTGGCAGTGCCAGAGGTGTACCTGGGAGGTCAGAGGTGTACCTGGGAGTGCCGAGGTGTACCTGGGAGTGCCAGAGGTGTACCTGGGAGTGTCATTGGTGTACCTGGGAGTGTCAGGTGTACCAGGAGTGTCAGAGGTGTGGCCTGGGAGGCCAGAGGTGCACCTGGGAGTGTCTGAGGTGTACCTGGGAGTGTCTGAGGTGTACCTGGGAGTGTCAGGGTGTACCTGGGAGTATCAGAGGTGTACCTGGGAGGCCAGAGGTGTAACGGGAGCCGGAGGTGTAACTGGGAGTGTCGGAGGTGTAACTGGGAGTGTCAATGGTGAACCTGGGAATGTCAGGAGGTGTACCTGGGAGGTTAGGGGGTGCACCTGTGAGTATCGGCGGTATCTGGGAGTGTCAGAGGTGGACCTGGCAGTGTCAGAGATGTA
>NW_024750320.1:0-18691 GCF_018991925.1 Homarus americanus
ACGTCATCCTTCCGTTTCGGTTACGTATTGCTAGTAGATATTTTATTTTATGATACAAATTTCCCGTTTTCTCTTGATAATCTATTTTCAGCAAATTTGATTTATCTATCTAACTTTCTAGTAGATATTTATTTTATGATACAAATTTCATTTCTGAATGATATTTTTCAGAGAGAAAAGTTGTTTATCTAATAACTTTCTTGGAAATAGATATTTCCCATTTTTTATGATACCAAAATTTCCGTTTTCTATGATAACGTCTATTTTTTGGAAAGGCCGATTTATTTAACCAACTTTCCGGAAAGTAGATATTTCCCATTTTTTATGATACAAATTTCCCGTTTTCTGTAGTAATCTATTTTCGGAAAGAGCAGTTGTCTGCCTAACTTTCGGAAAGTAGATATATTTTTTTGTGATACAATTTCGTTTCTATGATAATCTCTTCTTTATGGTGAGTATCTTTACTGATTAAAAATCTATTTGAAAAATGATAATCTACTTTTAAAAAGTGGAGAATCTATTACTTTTCGGGAAGTAGATATCTTTCATTAAGATGTTTTATTTTTTATGATAAATTTCCTGTTTTCTGTGTAATCTATTTTTCGGGAAAGTTGTTTATCTAACCAACTTTCTGAGGTTGATATTCACATTTTTTGATACCATTTCCGTTTTCTATGATAATCTATTTTTGGCATTTGGTTATCTATTTCTTTCGGAAGTAGATATTTCCATTTTTTTATGTTTGAATTTCCCGTTTTCTGTGATAATCTATTTTCGGAAAAGTTTGGTTTATCTAATAACTTTCGGGAAGTATATATTTCCATTTTTTTGTGATACCATTTCCAGTTTTTTCCTGTGATAATCTACTTTGCAAAATTAGGTAATATTTCCCCCCAAAATTCGAAAATCTGTTCCTCGAAAAATCGATAATCTACTTTCCGAAAAGTGAAAATCTATCTACTTTTGGAAAGTGGTTTTCCGCTTTCCCGGAAGTAGATATTTCCCATTTTTTATGATACAATTTCGTTTTTCTGTGATAATCTGTTTTGGGAAAGTTTGTTTTATCTAACTCAATTTTCTCGGGAAGTAGATATTTCCCATTTTTATGATACAAATTTCCCGTTTTTCTATGTAATCTATTTTCTGTAAATTTGGTTTATCTAACCAACTTTCCCGGAAAGTAGATATTTCCCATTTTTATGATACAAATTTCGTTTTCTATAAATGTTTCTATTTTCGGGAAGTTGTTTATCTAACAACTTTCGCGGAAGAAGTAGATATTTCCCATTTTTTGCGCGCTAACGCTTAACGCCTTAACGTAATAACGCGCGCGCGCGCATATTTCGGTGGTTTTCTGTGATAATCTATTTTCAGCAAATTTGGTTATCTAACCTTTCGAGAAAATAGATATTTCCCATTTTTATGATACAAATTTCCCCGTTTTCTGTAATAATCTATTTTTGGAAAATTTGGTTATCTATAACTTTCCGGAAAGTAGATATTTCCCCATTTTGCGTTAATTTATTTCTATGATAATCCATTTTCCCGGGAAAGTCTCGTTTATCCTTAACTTTCATGGGAAAGTAGATATTTCCCATTTTATGATACAAATTTCCCGTTTTTCTATGATATCTATTTTTCGGCAAATTTGGTTTATCTAACCAACTTTCGGAAAGTAGATATTTCCCATTTTTTTGTATTTTCAATTCCCGTTTTCTGTGATAATCTATTTTTTTGGAAAAATTTGGTTATCTAACCAACTTTCCCGGATAGTAGATCTTTCCCATTTTTATGATAAAAATTTCCGTTTTCTATGATAATCTTTTGAAGGAAAATTTGGTTATCTAACCAACTTTCGGAAAGTAGATATTTCCATTTTTGTGATACAAATTTCCGTTTTCTGTGATAATCTGCTTCATGAATTCGGTAATATTTTAAGATTCAATCTATTTGAAAAATCGATAATCACTTTCTAAAAGTAGAAAATCTATCTACTTCAGGAAATGAATAATAACTTTCGATAGATATTTCCTTTTTATGATACAAATTTCCCGTTTTCTGTAGTAAATCTATTTTCGGAAAAGTTGTTTTATCTAACCAACTTTCATGAAATGATATTTCCCATTTTTATGATACAAATTTCCGTTTCTATGATAATCTATTTTCGGCAAATTTGATTTATCTAACACCAATAACTTTCCCGGAGAAGTAGATATTTCCCATTTTTTTATGATACAAATTTCCGTTTTTCTGCTGATAATCTATTTCGGGAAGAATTTGTTTATCTAACTCAACTTTCGCCCGGAAAGTAGATATTTATTTTTATGATACAAATTTACGTTTTCTATGATAATCTATTTTCGTAAATTGGTTATCTAACTCAACTTTCCGGAAAGTAGATAATTCCCATTTTTTGTGATACAAATTTCCCGTTTTCTGTATCTATTTTCCAGGAAAATTTGGTTATCTAACTCAACTTTCCCGGAGAGAGTAGATATTTCCTTTTTATTGATGCAAATTTCCCGTTTCTATGATAATCTACTTTACAAAATTAGGTAATATTTCCCCCAAAATTCGAAAAATCTATTTGAAAAAATCGATAATCTACTTTCCCCGGTAATCACTCTACTTTTCAGGAAAGTAGGTAACCAACTTTCCCCGGAAGGCTAGATATTTCCCATTTTTATGATACAAATTTGCGTTTTCTATGATAATCTATTTTTTGGGAGAAAGTTGTTTATCTAACAACTTTCATGGAAAGTAGATATTTCCCATTTTTATGATACAAATTTCCGTTTTTCTATGATAATCTATTTCATGCAGAATTTGATTTATCTATATTTCCGTGAAAGTAGATATTTCCCATTTTTTATGATACAATTTCCCGTTTTCTATGATAATCTATTTTCGGGAGAGTTGGTTATCTAACCATTTTCCCGGAAAGTCGATATTTTCCCATTTTTTATGATACAATTTCCCGTTTCTATGATAATCTATTTTCGGGAGGTTGGTTATCTAGAAAACTATATCATGATAGATATTTCCCATTTTTTATGATACAAATTTCCGTTTTCTATGATAATCTATTTTCGGGAAAGTTGTTTATCTAACCAACTTTCGCGGAAAGTAGATATTTCCCATTTTTTATGATACAAATTTCCCGTTTCTATGATAATCTATTTTCGGCAAATTTGGTTATCTAACCAACTTTCCCGGAAAATAGATATTTCCCATTTTTTATGATACAAATTTCCCGTTTTCTATGATAATCTATTTTCGGAAAATTTGGTTATCTAACCAACTTTCCCGGAAAGTAGATATTTCCCATTTTTTGTGATACAAATTTCCCGTTTTCTATGATAATCTATTTTTGGAAAATTTGGTTATCTAACCAACTTTCCCGGAAAGTAGATATTTCCCATTTTTTATGATACAAATTTCCCGTTTTCTGTGATAATCTATTTTCGGAAAATTTGGTTATCTAACCAACTTTCCCGGAAAGTAGATATTTCCCATTTTTTGTGATACAAATTTCCCGTTTTCTATGATAATCTACTTCCCAAAATTAGGTAATATTTCCCCGAAAATACGAAAATCTACTTCACAAAAAGTCGATAATCTAATTTCCGAAATTGAAAAATCTATCTACTTTTGGGAAGTAGATAACCAACTTTCCTGGAAAGTCGATATTTCCAACATTTTTATGATACAAATTTCCCGTTTTCTATGATAATCTATTTTCGGGAAAGTTGATTTATCTAAAACTTTCATGGAAAGTAGATATTTCCCATTTTTTGTAATTTGAAATTTCCATTTCCATGATAAGGCTATTTTCGGGAAAGTTGGTTATCTAGAAAACTTTCGCGGAAAGTAGATATTTCCCATTTTTTATGATACAAATTTCCCGTTTTCTATGATAATCTATTTTCGCCAAATTTGGTTATCTAACCAACTTTCCCGGAAAGTAGATATTTCCCATTTTTATGATACAAATTTCCCGTTTTCTATGATAATCTATTTTCGGGAAAGTTGGTTATCTAACCAACTTTCCCGGAAAGTAGATATTTCCCATTTTTTATGATACAAATTTCCCGTTTTCTATGATAATCTATTTTCGGCAAAATGGTTATCTAACCAACTTTCCCGGAAAGTAGATATTTCCCATTTTTTATGATACAAATTTCCCGTTTTCTATGATAATCTACTTCCAAAATTAGGTAATATTTCCCCGAAAATACGAAAATCTACGTTCCCAAAAAGTCGGAAATCTACTTTCCCGAAAATTAGAAAATCTATCTACTTTTCGGGGAAGTAGATAACCAACTTTCCCGGCAAGTAGATATTTCCCATTTTTTATGATACAAATTTCTCGTTTTCTATGATAATCTATTTTCGGGAAAGCTGGTTATCTAACCAACTTTCCCGGAAAGTCGATATTTCCCATTTTTTATGATACAAATTTCCCGTTTTCTATGATAATCTATTTTCGGGAAAGTTGGTTATCTAAGAAACTTTCGCGGAAAGTAGATATTTCCCATTTTTTATGATACAAATTTCCCGTTTTCTATGATAATCTATTTTCGGGAAAGTTGGTTATCTAAGAAACTTTCGCGGAATGTAGATATTTCCCATTTTTTATGATACAAATTTCCTGTTTTCTATTTTCGGGAAAGTTGGTTATCAAAGAAACTTTCACTGAAAGTAGATATTTCCCATTTTTTATGATGCAAATTTCCCGTTTTCTATGATAATCTATTTTCAGCAAATTTGGTTATCTAACCAACTTTCCCGGAAACTAGATATTTCCCATTTTTTATGATACAAATTTCCCCTTTTCTATGATAATCTACTTCCCAAAATTAGGTAATATTTCCCCGAAAATACGAAGATCTACTTTCCCAAAAAGTCGATGATCTACTTTCCCGAAAATTAGAAAATCTATCTACTTTTTGGGGAAGTAGATAACCAACTTTCGGAAGAGTAGATATTTCCCATTTTTATGATACAAATTTCTCGTTTTCCTGTTAATCTATTTTCCGGAAAGTTTGGTGCCATCAATAACTTTCGGAAATATCGATATTTCCCATTTTTTATGATACAAATTTCCGTTTTCTATGATAATCTATTTTTTTCCGGGAAAGTTGATTTATCTAGAAACTTTCATGGAAAGTAGATATTTCCCATTTTTATGATACCAAATTTCCGTTTTCTGCTGATAATCTATTTACGGAAAAATTTGGTTATCTGATTCAACTTTCCGGAAAGTAGATATTTTCCCCATTTTTTTGTGATTTCCCGTTTTCTATGATAATCTTCTTCGTAAAATTAGGTATGTTTACCAAATTTAAAATCTATTTGGGTCGATAATCTACTTTCGAAAAGTGGAAATCTATCTACTTTTCGGAAGTGAATAGCTCTTTCCCGGAAAGTAGATATTTCCCATTTTTATGATACAAATTTCCCGTCTTCTATGATAATAATCTATTTTTTGGGGAAGTGTTTATCTAACCAACTTTCATGGAAAGTGATATTTCATTTTATGATACAAATTTCGTTTTCTATGTTAATCTTTTTAAGAAATTTGGTTGTATTTTCTTTTATATATTTCCCATTTTTTGTGATACTAGTTTCGTTTTGTATGATAATCTAACCGGGAAAGTTTGTTTATATAACAACTTTCGCTTGGAAAGTGATATTTTATTTTCTAATTTCTGGTTTTCTATGATAATCATTGTAGAATTTGGTTTTTAACCAACTTTTGGAAAGTGATATTTCTTTATGATAAATTTTCCGTTTTCTGTGATAATCTATTTTCGGGAGAATTTGTTTATCTAACAACTTTCGCGGAAAGTAGATATTTCCCATTTTTTTGATACAAATTTCCCGTTTTTCTGTGATATTGATTTTGCGTATTTTCTAAGTTGAAATTTTGGTGTGTCTGGTGAAAATCTATTACTTTTCGGGGAATGTAAATATTTTCCGATGTTTTTTTTTTAGTGCAAATTTCGTTTCTGTGATAATCTATTTTCCGGGAGAAAGTTGTTTATCTAACCAACTTTCATGGTAGATATTTCCCATTTTTATGATAAATTTTCCGTTTTCTGTGATAATCTATTTTCGGCAAATTTGGTTTATCTATAACTTTCGGAAATGAATATTTCCCATTTTTATGATACAGAATTTCCCGTTTTTCTGTGATAATCTATTTTCGGAAGGGAGTTTATCTATAACTTTCGGAAGTAGATATTTTCCCATTTTTTGATACAATTTCCGTTTTCTATGATAATCTATTCGCAAAATTAGGTAATATTTTAAAATTCGAAATCTATTTGAAAAAATCGTGTCTACTTTCCGAAAAGTAGATAGATCTTCTACTTTTCGGAAAGTAGATAACTTTGGAAAGTGATATTTATTTTTTTATGATACAAATTTCGTTTTCTATGATAATCTGTTTGCGGGAGTTGTTTATCTAATAACTTTCATGAAAGTGAATATTTCATTTTTATGATCAAATTTCCGTTTTCTATGATAATCTATTTTGGCAAATTTGGTTATCTAATAACTTTCTGGAAAGTAGATATTTCTCCCATTTTTTATGATACAAATTTCCCGTTTTCTGTGATATTCTATTTCGGGAAGTTGTTTATCTAACAACTTTCATGGAAAGTAGATATTTTCCATTTTTTATGATGCAAATTTCGTTTTCTGTGATAATCTGTTTTCGGAAAGTTGGTTATCTAATAACTTTCCGGAAGTAGATATTTCCCATTTTTTTGATACAAATTTCCGTTTTTGTGATAATCTATTTTCGGCAGAGTGGTTGTCTAACCAACTTTCGGAAGTAGATATTCCATTTTATGATACAAATTTCGTTTCTGTGATAATCTATTTTCAGGAAAGTTGAATATCTAATAACTTTCGGGAAAGTAATATTTCCCATTTTTTGATAATTTCTTTTCTTGATAATTTATTTTCGGAAAGTGTTTATCTAACCAACTTTCCTGGAAAGTAGATGTTTCCATTTTTTTATGATACAAATTTCCGTTTTCTCTTGATAATCTATTTTCGGCAAATTTGGTTATCTATTAACTTTCGAGAAGTAGATATTTTCCCCATTTTTTTATGATCAAATTTCCGTTTTCTGTAATTAATCTATTTTTAGGAAAGTTGTTTATCTAACTAACTTTCATGAAGTAGATATTTCCATTTTATGATTTAAATTTATCTATGATAATCTATTTTCGTAAATTTGTTTATCTATGCTTTCGGAAAGTAGATATTTCCCATTTTTTATGATACAAATTTCCCGTTTTCTATGATAATCTATTTCCGGAAGAGTTGGTTTATCTATCAACTTTCCTGGAAAATGAATATTTCATTTTGTGATACAAATTTCCGTTTTTAATCTCTTGAGTGTATATTTCTAAAAATTCATCTATTCGAAAAATCGATAATCTGACCGAAAAGTAGAAAATCATCTACTTTTCGGTAAAGTGGATATCCAACTTTCCGGAAAGTAGATATTTCCCATTTTTATGATACAAATTTCCCGTTTTTCTATGATAATCTGTTTTCGGAAAGTTGTTTATCTAATAACTTTCATGAGTAGATATTTATTTTTATGATACAGTTTCCGTTTTCTATGATAATCTATTTTCAGCAAATTTGGTTATCTATCTAACTTTCCCGGAAAGTAGATATTTCCCATTTTTATGATACAAATTTCCGTTTTCTGTGATAATCTATTTTTCAGGAAATTTGTTTATCTAACTCAACTTTCCCGGAAAGTAGATATTTCCATTTTTTATGATACAATTTCGTTTCTGTGATAATCTATTTTCGGCAGATTTGGTTATCTAACTCATGTCGGAAAGTAGATATTTCCCATTTTTATGATACAAATTTTCCGTTTTCTATGATAATCTATTTTCGGAAAATTTGGTTATCTATTCAACTTTCCCGGAAAGTAGATATTTCCCATTTTTTGTGATACAAATTTCCCAGTTTTCTATGATAATCTTTGTTAAAAATTAGGTAATATTTCCCCAAATTCGAATCTATTCCGAAAAATCGATAATCTCTTTTTGAGTGAAAATCTATCTACTTTTGAGTGTCTTTCCCGGAAGTAGATAACCATCTTTCCGGAAAGTAGATATTTCCCATTTTTTATGATGCAAATTTCCCGTTTTCTATGATAATCTATTTTCAGGAATTGTTTATCTAACTCAACTTTCATTGAAGTAGATATTTCCATTTTTTATGATACGTTTCCCGTTTCTATGATCTATTTTCGAAGTTGTTTTATCTAACTAACTTTCATGGAAAGTAGATATTTTCCCATTTTTTATGATACAAATTTCCCGTTTTCTATGATAATCTATTTTCTGGAATTTGGTTGTCTAACCAACTTTCCGAAAGTGGATGTTTCCCATTTTTTTGATACAAATTTCCGTTTTCTATGATAATCTATTTTCGGGAAATTTGTTTATCTATAACTTTCGCGGAAATAGATATTTCCCATTTTTATGATACAAATTTCCGTTTTTTATGATAATCTTTTCGGCAAATTTGGTTTATCTACTAACTTTTGATATTTCATTTTTTTGATACAAATTTCCCGTTTTCTGATAATCTATTTTCGGAAAATTTGTTTATCTATCTTTCTTGGAAATGATATTTCCATTTTTTTGATCATTTTTTTCTATGATAATTATTTTCGACGGTTGGTTTATCTTTCCTTTCCCGGAAGTAGATATTTCCCATTTTTTATGATACAAATTTCCGTTTTCTCTGATAATCTGTTTTCGAAATTTGGTTATCTAACTCAACTTTCCCGGAGTAGATATTTCCATTTTTGTGATACATATTTCCATTTTCTGTGATAATCTACTTCAGAATTAGATGTATTTCCCCAAAGTTCAATCTATTCCCCGAAAAATCGATAATCTACTTTCCCGAAAATTGAGAAATCTATCTATTTTCGGGAAAATGAACTCTTCAACTTTCCCGGAAGTAGATATTTCCCATTTTTATGATACAATTTTGTTTTCTATGATAATCTATTTTCCGGAAGTTATTTTATCTAACTCAACTTTCGCGGAAGTAGATATTTCCATTTTTTGATACAAATTTCACGTTTTCTTGATAATCTATTTTCGGAAATTTGTTTATAATCAACTTTCATGGAAAGTAGATATTTCCCATTTTTTATGATACAAATTTACGTTTTCTGTAATCTATTTTCGGAGTTTGGTTTATCTAACTTTTCGCGGAAAGTGGATATTTCCATTTTTTATGATACAATTTCGTTTCTATGATAATCTATTTTGGAAGTTGTTTATCTAACTTCAACTTTCGCGGAAAGTGAATTTTCCATTTTTATGATACAAATTTCCGTTTTCATGATAATCTATTTTTGGCAAATTTGGTTATCTATCAACTTTCCGGAAGTAGATATTTCCCATTTTTGTGATACCATTTCACATTTCAAATAATCTATTTTCGGAAAGTTTTGTATCTAACTCTTCTGGAAAGTAGATAATATTTCCATTTATGATACCAAATTTCGTTTTCTATGATAATCTTTTTCAACCGGTCGGTTTATCATAACTTTCCGGAAGTAGATGTTTTATTTTATGATGCAAATTTCCGTTTTCTATGATAATCTATTTTCGGAAAGTTGTTTATCTAACTTTCTTGAAGTAGATATTTCCCATTTTTGATACCAATTTCCGTTTTCTATGATAATCTGTTTTAGAAAAGAATTTGGTTATCCTAATTCAACTTTCGAAGTAAATGTTTGTTTTTATGTTTGTTCCCGTTTCTATGATAATCTATTTTCAGGAGAGTTGTTTATCCTTCAACTTTCGCGGAAAGTAGATGTTTTATTTTTATGATTCAAATTTCCGTTTCTGTAATCTGTTTTCGGCAAATTTGGTTATCATTAACTTTCTGAAAGTAGATATTTCCATTTTTTTGATTAAATTTCCGTTTTCTATGTAATCTTTTCCGAAAGTTGTTTATCAACAACTTTCGTGGAAAGTAGATATTTCGCTTTTTTGATACAAATTTCGTTTTCATGATAATCTATTTTCAGCAAATTTTGTTATCTAAACTTTCGGAAAGTGAATGTTTCCATTTTTATGATACAAATTTCCGTTTTCTATGATAATCTATTTTCGAAGTTGTTTATCTAACAACTTTCTGATGTAGATATTTCCCATTTTTTGTGATACAAATTTCGTTTTCTATGATAATCTATTTTTTTTAGCAAAGTTGGTTATCTAATCAACTTTCCGGAAATAGATATTCCTTTTATATGAAAATTCCCGTTTCTATGATAATGCTGGAGAAAGTTGTTTATCCTAACCAACTGGAAAGTAGATGTTTCATTTTGATACAAATTTCGTTTTCTATGATAATCTATTTCTTGATTTGGTTATCTATAACTTTCGGAAGTGATATTTATGTTTTATGATACAATTTCCCTTTTTCTGTTATAATCTGGCTGGAAGTTGTTTTATCTAACAACTTTCTTGGGAAAGTAGATATTCCATTTTTATATTTAAATTTCCGTTTCTATGATAATCTATTTTCGGCAAATTTGGTTATCTAACTCAACTTTCGGGGAATGATTTTATTTTTTGTGATGCAAATTTCCCGTTTTCTGATAATCTATTTCGGAAAATTGTTTATCTATTTCTTTCTTGGAAGTAGATATTTCCATTTTGTGATACAAATTTTCCGTTTCTGTATTAATCTATTTTCGGAAAATTGATTTATCTTTCACTTTCGGAAATGCTGAATGTTTCCCATTTTTTGTCGATACAAATTTCCCGTTTCTGATAATCTATTTCCGGGAAAGTTGTTTATCAACAACTTTCTTGGAAAGTGATATTTCCTGATACAAATTTCGTTTTCTTGATAATCTATTTTCGGGAAGTTATTTATCTTCAACTTTCCTGAAGTAGATATTTCCCATTTTATGATACAAATTTCCGTTTTCTGCGGTAATCTATTTTCAGGAAAGTTGTTTATCTATCAACTTTCGAAAGTAGATATTTCCCATTTTTGTAGTACAAATTCCGTTTTCTATGATAATATTTTCGGAAATTGTTTATCTATTAACTTTCCCGGAAAGTAGATATTTCCCATTTTTTTGATACAAATTTCCGTTTTCTATGATAATCTATTTTTCGGAAAATTTGGTTATCTATCCTTTCGGAAAGTAGATATTTCCCATTTTATGATACAAATTTGCGTTTTTGCCAGTAATCTATTTTCGGAAAATTTGGTTATCTAACCAACTTTCATGGAAAGTAGATATTTCCCATTTTTATGATGCAAATTTCCGTTTTTCTATGATAATCTATTTTTCATGGGGTTATCTAACCAACTTTCGGAAGTAGATATTTCCATTTTTATGATACAAATTTCCCGTTTCTATGATAGTATCTATTTTCGAGAAGTTGTTTATCTAAACTTTCCCGGAAGTAGATATTTCATTTTTATGATCCAAATTTCGTTTTCTATGATAATCTATTTTTGTAAAATTTGGTTATCTAATAACTTTTGGAAAGAATTTCCCATTTTATGATACAAATTTTGTTTTTATGATAATCTGTTTTTTGGGAATTTGTTTATCTAACCAACTTTCGCGGAAAGTAGATATTTCCTTTCATGATTCAAATTTCCGTTTTCTGTGATAATCTATTTTCGGCAAATTTGTTTATCTAACAACTTTCTTATGAATATTTCTGCATTTTTATGATTTAAATTTCCGTTTTCTATGATAATCTATTTTCGGTAAAGTTGTTTATCTATAACTTTCTTGGAAAGAGTAGATGTTTCATTTTTTATGATACAAATTTCCCGTTTTCTATGATAATCTATTTTCAGCAAATTTGGTTATCTATAACTTTCGGAAGTAGATATTTCATTTTTATGATGCAAATTTCCGTTTTCCTATATTAATCTATTTTCGGGAAAGTTGTTTATCTAACTAACTTTCGCGGAAAGTAGATATTTCCCCATTTTTATGATACAAATTTCCGTTTTCTATGATAATCTATTTTCAGCAAATTTGTTTATCTAACTTAACTTTCTGATAGATATTTCCCTTTTTTTATGATACAAATTTCCGGTTTTCTATGATCTATTTTTTCGGGAAATTTGGTTATCTATCAACTTTCCGGAAGTAGATATTTCCATTTTTTATGATACAATTTGCGTTTTCTGTATAGTGATCTATTTTTTCGGGGAAAGTTGTTTATCTTTAACTTTCATGGAAAGTGATATTTCCGATTTTTTGTGATTCAAATTTCCGTTTTATGCTGATAATCTATTTTCCGGGAAAGTTGTTTATCTTTCTTTCTGGAAAGTAGATATTTCCATTTTATGATACAATTTCCGTTTTCTATGATAATCTGTTTTTCGGCAAATTTGGTTATCTAACCTTTCGGATAGATATTTCCCATTTTTTGATAAATTTCCGTTTTCTGTGATAATCTATTTTCCGGGAAGTTGTTTATCTCAACTTTTCCTTAACTTTCATGAAAGTGAATATTTCCCCATTTTTTGTGATACAAATTTCCGTTGTCTTTGATAGTCTTTTTGGCAAATTTGATTTATCTATAACTTTCCCGGAAAGTTTATATTCCCATTTTTTTGATACAAATTTCCCGTTTTCTATGATAATCTATTTTTGAGAAAGTTGTTTATCTAGCTCAACTTTCCTGGAAGTAGATATTTCCCATTTTTTATGGTTAAATTTCCGTTTTCTATGATAATCTACTTCCCTTAATTTGGTTATCTAATCAACTTTCAGAAGTAGATATTTCCCATTTTTATGATACAAATTTCCTTTTTTGCCTTATTAATCTATTTTCAGGAAATTTGTTTATCTAACCAACTTTGATGAGTAGATATTTTTCATTTTTTATGATACTAAATTTCCTTTCTGTGATAGTCTATTTCATAATTTGGTTATCAACAACTTTCCGGGAAAGTAGATATTTCCCCATTTTTTATGATACAATTTTCCGTTTTTCTGTGATAATCTATTTTCGGAAGTTGTTTATCTTCCTTTCCCGGAAAGTAGATATTTCCATTTTTTATGATACAAATTTCCGTTTTCTATAATAATCTATTTTCGGGAAGTTGTTTATCATAACTTTCGGAAAGTAAATGTTTCCATTTTTTATGATACAAATTTCGTTTTTCTATGATAATCTATTTTCGGGAAGTTGTTTATCCTAACCTTTCTCCCGGAAGTAGATATTCCATTTTTTATGATACAAATTTCGTTTTCCTGTTAATCTGTTTCGTAAATTTGGTTATCTAACCAACTTTCGATAGATATTTCCCATTTTTGTGATAAATTTCCGTTTTCTATGATAATCTGTTTTTCCGGAAAGTTGTTTATCAACAACTTTCGCGGAAAGTAGATATTTCCCATTTTTATGATTGAATTCCCGTTTTTCTATGATAATCTATTTTCTGATAAGTTGGTTATCTTAACTTTCGGAAAGTAGATATTTTTCCATTTTTTTATGATACAAATTTCCCGTTTTCCTATGATAATCTATTTTGGGAAATTTGTTTATCTCTTTCAACTTTCGGAAAGTAGATATTTCCCATTTTTATGATACAAATTTCCGTTTTCTATGATGTCTGTTTTCCGTGGTTGTTATCTATCTTTCCGGGAAAGTAGATATTTCCCATTTTTTTATTCTAAATTTCGTTTTCTGATAATCTATTTTCGGGAAAGTTGTTTATCTATTCATTTCGCGGAAATCTTTTAGCATATACAATTTCCGTTTTCTATGATAATCTGTTTTCCTTAAATTTGGTTATCTATCCAACTTTCCCGGAAAATGGTATTTCCATTTTATGATACAAATTTCGTTTTCTGTGATAATAATCTATTTTGACAGAAGTTGTTTATTTACTCAACTTTCGCGGAAGTAGATATTTCCATTTTTATAGTCTGATTTTGCGTTTTCTGTGAGTAATCTGTTTTTTCGGGAAAGTTTGGTTATCTTGCTTAACTTTCCGGAAAGTGGATATTTTCCATTTTTATGATGCAAATTTGTTTTCTATGATAATCTATTTTTCGGGAAGAGTTGTTTGTCTAACTCAACTTTCATGAAGTGTATTTCCCATTTTTTTGATGCAAATTTCACGTTTTCTATGATATCTTTTTGCTTAAAATTTTGTTTTCTAACCAACTTTCGGAAAGTAGATATTTTATTTTTATGGTACAAATTTCGTTTTCTTGATAATCTGTTTTCGGGAAATTTGTTTATCTTTTCAACTTTTCTGGAAAGTAGATATTTTCCATTTTATGGTGTAAATTTCCCGTTTTCTGTGATAATCTATTTTCATTAAGTTTGTTTTTCTGTAACTTTGGAAGTATATATTTCCATTTTATGATAATTTGCGTTTTCTGTGATAATCTGTTTCGGGAAGGTTGTTTTTGCAACTTTTCGCGGAAGTGGATATTTCCCATTTTTGTGATACAAATTTCCGTTTTATGATAATCTGTTTTCGGCAAATTTGGTTATCATCAAGTTTCGGAAGTAGATATTTCATTTTTTGTTCAATTTCCGTTTTTTCTTGATAATCTATTTTTTCGGAAAATTTGTTTATCTAACTCAACTTTCTGAAGTGATATTTCATTTTTTGTAGTACAAATTTTCCGTTTTCTGTGATAGTCTATTTTCTGGGAAATTTGGTTATCTATTAACTTTCATGGAAGTGGATATTCCCATTTTTATGATACAAATTTCCAGTTTTATGTAATCTGTTTAGGCATTTGGTTATTATGCTTTCGGAAGAGTAGATATTCCATGTTTTGTGGTATAAATTTTCGTTTTTCTGTGATAATATATTTTCGGGAAGTTGTTTTATCTAACCAACTTTCGCGGAAGTAGATATTTTATTTTTGTGATAAATTTGTTTTCTGTGGTAATCTATTTTTGATTAATTTTGGTTTATCTTAACTTTCTCGGGAAAGTAGATATTTCCATTTTTTATGATACAAATTTCCGTTTTCTATGATGTCTATTTTGGGAAATTTGTTTATCTATCAACTTTCTGGAGTAGATATTTATTTTATGATACAAATTTCCCGTTTCTATGATGATCTGTTTTGGCAAATTTGGTTATCTATTAACTTTACGGAAAATGGTGTTTCCATTTTTGTAGTACAAATTTCCGTTTTTATGATAATCTATTTTCGGAAGTTTGGTTTGTCTATTATTTCTGGTATGATATTTTCCATTTTTTATGATATAAATTTCCGTTTTCTGTGATAATCTATTTTCGCAAATTTGGTTGTCTCTTAGCTTTCTGGAAATTAGATTTTCCTATTTTTATGATCTGGTTACCGTTTCTGTGATAATCTATTTTTCCGGGAAAGTTGTTTATCCTGCTTTTGAGGAAATGAATGTTTCCATTTTTGTGATATAAATTTCGTTTTCTGCCAGTAATCTATTTTCGGAAATTTGGTTATCTATTCTTTTGAAAAATATTTCCTTTTTTATGATACAAATTTCCGTTTTTCTGCGATAATCTATTTTTCGCCGATTTGTTTATCTAACCAACTTTTGAAATGAATATTTCCCATTTTTATGATACAAATTTTCGTTTTCAATGATAATATTTTTCGGGAAGTTGTTTATCCTATTTCTACTTTCCCGGAAAATTAGTTATTTCCATTTTTTATGATACAAATTTCCGTTTTCTATGATAATCTATTTTCGGGAAATTTGGTTATCTATTTTTCGGAAGTAGATATTTCCCATTTTTTATGATACAAATTTCCGTTTTCTATGATAATCTATTTTCTTAAGTTGTTTCTAACCAACTTTCTTGGAAAGTAAATATTTCATTTTTTGTGATACAATTTCCCGTTTTCTGTGGTAATCTATTTTCGGAAGTTGTTTATCTAACTCAACTTTTCGCGGAAAGTAGATATTTCCCCATTTTTTATGATACAAATTTCGTTTCCTATGATGTCTGTTTTCGGCAAGTTTGGTTTGTCCTTAACTTTCTGATAGATATTCCCATTTTTATGATACCAAATTTCCGTTTTCTATGATAATCTATTTTTCAGGAAATTGTTTTTATCTTTCCTTCTTTCTTGGAAATAGATATTTCCCATTTTTTATGATAAATTTCCCTGTTTTCTGTGATAATCTATTTTCTGCAAGTTTGGTTTATCTATTTCAACTTTCCGGAGTAGATATTTCCATTTTTTATGATACAAATTTCGTTTTCTATAATAATCTATTTTTCTGGTAATTTTTGTTGTCTGTTAACTTTCCGGAAAGTAGATATTTCCCATTTTTGATATATGATTCCCGTTTTTATGATAATCTATTTTTGGAAATTTGTTTATCTATCAATTCCCTGAAGTAGATATTTCCCATTTTTTATGATACAAATTTCCCGTTTTCTGTGATAATCTTTGCTTCGTGAAGTTGTTTATCCCTTCAACTTTAAATAGATATTTCCCATTTTTCATGATACAAATTTCTGATAATCCTATTTTTTCCAGCATTGATTTATCAACTTAACTTTCCCGGAAATTGAATTATTTCCATTTTTTATGATACAAATTTCGGTTTCTTGTTAGTCTATTTTCTGGTAAAGTTGTTTATCTTTCAACTTTCTCGGAAAGTAGTTATCATTTTTTATGATACAAATTTCCGTTTTCTATGATAATCTATTTTCGGCTTGGTTATCTATCTTTCCCGGAAGTAAATATTTCCCATTTTTTGTGATACAAATTTCCCGTTTTTCTATGATAATCTATTTTTCGGGAAAGGTTGTTTATCTTTCTTTTTGCATGTAGATATTTTGCCATTTTTTATGTGCTACTATTTTAATTTTCTATGATAATCTGTTTTCTGCAAATTTGTTTGTCTTCCAACTTTCTGAGGTAGATGTTTCCCATTTTTATGTTACAAATTTTCTGGTTTTCTATGATAATCTGTTACGGCAAATTTTGGTTATCTAACCAACTTTCGGAAGTAGATATTCCCCATTTTATGATACAAATTTCCGTTTTTCTATGATGTCTATTTTGGGAAGATTTGTTTATCAACTTTCGGAAGTGGTGTTTCCATTTTTTATGATGCAGGTTTCCGTTTTCTAAATCTTTTTCGGCAGATTTGGTTGTCTGTTTGACTTTCGGAAGATGAATGTTTCATTTTTGTGAGTATAAATTTTAGTTTTCTGTTAATCTGTTTTCAGGGTTGTTTTTTTTGGAATGGTATTTTTTTTATGATACAAATTTTTCGTTTCTGTGATAATCTGTTTTTGGAAAGTTGGTTTGTTAACCAACTTTCTGTAGATATTTTCATTTTTATGATACAAATTTTCTTTTTATGTTAATCTGTTTTTTCAGGAATGTTGTCTGACTTTCTTTCATGGAAATTAGATATTTTCCCTTTTTTATGATACAGTTTTCGTTTTCTATTGATAATCTATTTTTCTGTGAATTTGGTTATCTGTCTTTCCGGGTAGATGTTTACATTTTTATGATACAAATTTTCCGTTTTCTGATAATCTGTTTTCAGGGAAGGTTGTTTATCCTCAGCTTTCATGATAGATATTTCCCATTTTTTGTATTACATTTACCGTTTTTTCTGATAATCTGTTTTCGAGTTGGTTTGTCTGTTCAGCTTTCCGGAAAGTGGTTGTTTTCCATTTTTTGTGATACTATTTCCGTTTTTCTTGATATTGCCGGGGAATTTGTTTTTCTAACTAACTTTCGGGAAAGTGATATTTCTGTTTTTTATGATACAATTTGTTTTATATGTAATCTATTTTCAGTAGAATTTGGTTATCTAGCTTAACTTTCGGGAAAGTAGATATTTCCCTATTTTTATGGTGGGTTTTCCGTTTTTATGATAGTTATTTCCGGGAAGTTGTTTATCTATAACTTTCGCGGAAGTGGATATTTCCCATTTTTGTTCGTTTCGTTTTCTATTATAATCTATTTTTCATTGGTGGTTTATGTATTTCTTTTCGGAAAGTAGATATTTAGGATTTTTATGATACAATTTGTTTCTTGATAATCTATTTTAGAGTTGTTGTTTATCCTGCTTTGCGGAAAGTAGATGTTTCCCATTTTTGTGTTTCAATTTTCGTTTTCTTGATTGTCTATTTTGCAAATTTGGTTATCTATTATTTTTCGGAAAGTAGTTTTATTTTATGATGTTTTCGTTTCTGTGATAATCTTTTTAGGGAAATTTGTTTTATCTATTAACTTTTCGCGGAGAGTGGTCTGTTTTTTTGTGGTACAAATTTCCGTTTTCTTGATAATCTATTTTCAGGCAAATTTGGTTATCTATCAACTTTCCGGAAAGTGGATATTTCCATTTTTATGATACAAATTTTTCCGTTTTCTATGATAGTCTATTTTCCGGGAGAAGTTGTTTTATCTAACAACTTTCATGAGGAAAGTATAGATATTTCCATTTTTTATGATACAAATTTCGTTTTCATGATAATCTGGCCACCGGCAAATTTGGTTATCTATCTTCCGGAAGTAAGATATTTTACATTTTTATGATACCGATTCCGTTTTCTGTGATAATCTGTTTTTCAGTTTGTTTATCTAACAACTTTCATGAATAGATGTTCCATTTTTATGATCTCATTTCCGTTTATGATAATCCTC
>NW_024750321.1:0-17500 GCF_018991925.1 Homarus americanus
ATTATTATTATTTCGCCCCCAGGCCCGATTGTGGGTCATTGACCTGTGCCCTGGTGGGCTAATCCGTAAAAATAAAAATAAAAATATAAAAATCCTCAGTGCCTATTTACAGTAGGGTTATATTACCTTGTGTGTGAAACAAAACTCTAAGTAATCAATTATTTCAACATTTTCTTCCCAACTCTTCATTACCTCCACTGGTGAAAGGACCACTATAAAAATACTTTCTTTTTTACCTCCAAACTGCAATTTGATAATTGTTTTATTGTAGAAGATTGATAACCTTTAATTTGCTAGAGACATTGTGTTGAGAGTGAGGTAACTTGATGTGTGGCTGCGTAAATATTGGAACGATTCTATTTTTATCTTTTCATCTTTCTTTCCCGCCCTCTTTCTCTCCCTCTTTGTTTTCCCTCTTCATTTCTTCGTCCCTCCCAACCTTTGTCCCACCCCGTCCATCCTTCCTTCCTTCCTTCCTTCCTTCCTTCCTTCTCTTTATAAACATGACTTCGTACCATAACTCCACCACCATAGATACACTACCATAATGTCACTATCATGGTCCTACCATTATGACTCTGCTACCATGGCCCCATCACCATGACTTCACAATAATAATTCCATCACTATAACTCTACCACCATGGCTCCACTACCATGAATCCACCACCGTGAATTTACTACCATGGACGTACTACCATGAGTTTATACCATGGTTCCACTACTAATTACTTTATATCATGGTCACATTGCCATAACCCATGAACTCCACTACCGAGATTCCAGTACCATGACAACACTACCATGACACCACCACCATGACTCCCACTACCGTGGCTCCCACTGCCATGACTCCCACTACTATGACTACTACTACCACAGCTCCCACTACCAAGACTCCCTACCATAGCTCCCTACCATGACTCTCACTACCATGACTCCCACTACCATGACTCCCACTACCATGATTTCGTACCATGACTCCCACTACCATGACTTCCACTACCATGACTCTCACTACCATGACTCTCACTACCATGACTCTTACTACCATGACTCCCACTACCATGACTCCACTACCATGACTCTCACTACCATGACTCCCACTACCATGACTCCCACTACCATGACTCCCACTACCATGACTCCCACTACCATGACTCCCACTACCATGACTCCCACTACCATGACTTCCACTACCATGACTCCCACTACCATGACTCCCACTACCATGACTCTCACTACCAGCTCCCCACTACAGACTCCCACTACCATGACTTCCACTACCATGACTCTCACTACCATGACTCTCACTACCATGACTCTCACTACCATGCTCCCACTACCATGACACCACCACCATGACTCCCACTACCGTAACTCCCTGCCATGACTCACTACTATGACTACTACCATGACTCCCACTACCATGACTCTCACTACCATGACTCTCACTACCATGACTCCCTACCATGATTCCCACTACCATGATTCCCACTACCATGACTCTCACTACCATGACTCCCACTACCATGACTCTCACTACCATGACTCCCACTACCATGACTCCCACTACCATGATTTCGTACCATGACTCCCACTACCATGACTTCCTACCATGACTTCCCTACACCCATGACTCTCACTACCATGACTCTCACTACCATGACTCCCACTACCATGACTCCACTACCATGACTCTCACTACCATGGCTCCCTACCATGACTCCCACTACCATGACTCCCACTACCATGACTCCCACTACCGAGCTCCCACTACCATGGCTCCACTACCATGGCTTCCACTACCATGACTCCCACTACCGACTCCCTACCATGACTCTCACTACCATGGCTCTCCCCACTACCATGGCTCCCACTACCGACTTCCACTACAGCTCTCACTACCTGACTCTCACTACCATGACTCCCACTACACTGACTCCCACCATAGCTCTCCTGCATGACTCCCTACCATGACTCCCACTACCATGACTCCCACTACCATGACTTCCACTACCATGACTCTCACTACCATGACTCTCACTACCATGACTCTCACTACCATGACTCCCACTACCATGACTCTCACTACCATGACTCCCACTACCATGATTTCGTACCATGGCCGCCAAACTTATCCTCCATCCAATTAATTAAGGGTCTTGAAGCACATAATAGGAATTACCTTGATGAAGACCTCAGACCTTTTACGTGAGGTGAGGTGAGGTGAGGTGAGGTGAGGTGAGGGGAGGGAAGGTGAGGTGAGGTGAGGTGAGGGGAGGTTGACAAGAAGCAAAATGACCAAGCTAAGGGAACGAGACCCCAAGAGAAGACGAGACAAGTAATTATTGAAAGTTATTCATTTTTATTTTGAGCAAAACAGCTCTCTCTCTCTCTCTCTCTCTCTCTCTCTCCTGTTCCCACGTCAGCACCACAAGTTTGAATTATAAGTTGATCCACTTAAAAGTTTACTTATAAGTAGAGATGGAAAGGTTCCATCGTACTTTTACGGAGTCTTGGAACCTTCTCACATAAATCTGAGAATTTTTCCTCGTGGTAGAGGTGGGAGGAGTGATGTTGGAAGAGGTGGGAGGGAGTTAATATGAGAAGTGGGAGGTGTGTGATGTCTGCTGGGTGTAAGTGCGTGTGTGTGTATCAATAGTGTTCCAGTACGAGTGGTCTGTGTGCGAATGAGACGGTCTCATGCACCATTGTACTAAAGTGAATGAGACAGTTTCCATCCCTCATATGCATTGTAGTAGTTGATTTGTTTGTTAAATAATATACAGTAGACACTCTGAATCCTGCCGTCACCTGTACAAGTTCATCAACAAAGCAATTCTTCAAGTACGTGTTTACTTACCCTCCATGAGTGAAGAGAAACCAAACAGGAGGAAGAGTAATGATGGGAGAGGTGGGAGGGAGGGTGATGGGAGAGGTGGGAGGAGGTGATGGGAGGAGTGGGAGGAGGGTGATGGGAGAGGTGGGAGGAGGTGATGGGAGGTGGGAAGGGAGGTGATGGGGATGGGTGAGGAGGAGGGTGATGGGAGAGGTGGGAGGGAGGGTGATGGGAGAGGTGGGAGGGAGGGTAGTAGATTGACAAGCGGCTTCAGCAGTTCCACTTGGCTGTTGGCGGTGAAAACCCTTAGCGGTCGAGGTTCACACTAAAGGCGGCGTCACACTAGCATTTCTATTGTCAACTTTTCCGTTAATTATCGATTTTTTCCTGAATCGTCGACGTTGCCGTTGACTCTTTGTCAAACGGTGCTGACTGTCTGCTCTGACAACTTGGACGACAACTTACCCGGAGTCAACTCAAGATCTATAATTGATACTACAAATTGTTATAAACAATAAAAGAATTTTTACTTAAATCATAAAGCCAAAATTATTATGAAGTAATTATTACTCTTCCAAGATTATCATTATTACGTTTAATTATCGTGATTTTAAAAAAGTAAGAAAATGTCATTTGTTGTTTACATTTTGACCACGAGGGAACAACAACAACATGACGGAGACAACGGGTAAAATACTTTCCCAAGTATGGACACGCCTCTCGAGGAGTTCTTGGTGGACCAGATAAGGCAGAGCCGCTGTCTCTGGGATCACCAGGACTCTTCATACAAGAGGAAGGCCTATAATGAAATTACTCCTCCGACAAGAGTCTCCAGAGCTCATCACGGCAGGTAAGCTATTAACTACGCTTCATGTCATGTGTATACAGTAATGGTATAGCTTAAGGTTAGTGGCACGCCTTTTACGCTCTTTAGCTCATGACTGCCTGTGTCACGTACACCAGACTGATGCGCCTCGTCCTTATTGGGTTGTCTCTTTATATTTTGATAACATCTTCACATATTCCTCTGATTGACAGGAACATCTTGGCGACACTAAGGCTGTCCTAGGGAGGCTACGGGAACACAACACGACGATAAAACCATCTAAATGCAGGTTTGGGTTTGAGTCTATTCATTATCTTGGATTCGTGTTAGATGTTCAGCATCTTTGTCCCCAACCTGCTAAAATAGTAGCTCTTTGTGAGGTGTGTCCTCCTACCACTAAGAAACTCCTCCGTAGTTTTCTCGGTATGATCTCTATTTATAAAACTTTCATTCCCCAGGCCTCTGAGTATACAGGACCCTTAACCGACTTGCTAAGGAAATGCCACTGGGAGCCTCTTGTCTGGAGCGACGACCTGCTGGCCAGATTTAATCATCTCGAGGATTCCCTGTCCACCCAGCCTATTCTCAAGTTACCTGATCACCGCTTGATATTCGTTCACAGGACGGACGCTTCCAGTCATGGCCTCGGTGCCGTTCTCCTCCAATATGTTCAGGCCTGTCCTCATCCAGTAGTGTATGTCAGCAGGAAGTTACCAGACAGGGAGAAGCGGTACTTCACCCTTGAACGGAAGTGCCTAGCTATTTTGTTCGGAGTTTTGAGATTTGATTACTACTTGAGAGGAAAATAGTTTATCCTTGAAGTTGACCACAAGCCCTTGCTGCACTTAAACACATTCAAAGGGGGCAAATGACAGATTGTTGAGGTGGGCTCTACTGTAAATCTCCAGGGGTATACTATAGGTTTCGTGTTTTTCACGTCGCCGGGAAAGACAACCTTGGTGCAGATCTTTTGAGCAGGTCTACTGTATAGCTAACCATTTGTTGCAGGATTGTTATTTGTTTTGCAGTAGATTTTTGTTGGGGGAGCTGTGTAAGCGGATAGGTTGTCCCCCGCTTGTTCACGGCCCCACTCTGCTGGGGTAAATAACTGTACTTTGTTTTATTGATTATGCTTTGTTGTAGTAATTGTGTTTGACTCCAGTGCTGTTTATTTAATGTTTGTGAGAGAGGTGACAGAGTTAAACTTTTGTGATTATTTCTTGGTAAAGAGATGACCTCTCTTCCGGTTGTTTATTACCCCTTGTAAACCCATGGTTCTTGATTTTCCTTTGATAAGATCCTGATTAGGTTGGCAAGGTATTTATATCCTACAGGCCAGGCCTTGACATACACCAATAAAGGCCTGAAGAGGAAGGCCTAAAATGAAATAATTCTACTCCTCCGCCAAGAGTTTCCAGAGTTCATCACGACAGATAAGCTATTAACTAAGCTTCATGTCTGTGCATACAGTATTGGTTATTGGCACGCTTTTTACGCTTTTTAGCTCGTGACGTTGGAAAACAGCCATGACAAAGCATAGAATTTTTGTGCTTTCTTCGTCAGTTGCATCCATCTTGTTTGTTGACAGTTGTTGAACGAGGGAACCTGGCGACTTGGTTCTAAACGCATGCGTGACGGTGTACAACAAAAAGCCGACTCTTCTTCAGTCGTCTCTCAGAGGTTCACCCGATCAAAGTGGCGCTGGTGTACAGTATCATTACCTCACATTTATTAGTTGCACTGAAGTTGTAGTCCTTCATTATTTGGCGTAAGAAATTGAGATTAGGTTAGGCATGTCAGTGTGGGTAGAGTAATACCGCGTAAAACTGAATCAACAAGAAGAACATGTTTTACTCTGGCAGTTACAAGAGCGGGTTACAGCCGAGGTAAGGGTCCCTGTGTGCCTTAATAACGCGTTGCTATGGTCCCACTTCACGTTAGCTGCCGCACGTTGCCGACTACGACTTTGTCTCTATAATGTGCCAATACTTTTTCTCTTTAAATAATGTTATGTTCTCGATGGTCACTGAAATTTTAATGGAATTTGAAATGTGTGTTAGGGTTATTTTAATCTCCGTCTTTCTGTCTCTCTCTGTTTATCCTCTGCCACTGGTCGATATTCCACCCGGTCGATTGGTCGGTTATGTCTCTGTTATGCATTTTTAACTAGTACTGGGCATGCACTGGCTCTAGAATGTAGAGTACAGTACCTGAACCTGCACCAAGGTCAGCCGAGTCGTCTCTTAAATACGATCACATTCGGTGCCGCCACAACACTCTGGCAGGGCTAAACAAAGGTGATATAACAAAGGTACTCAACTATTCAACCAGGAGCGAACTCGTAGCAATGGTTTTAAATATGACAGATTTAGATTTAGGCGTAAGATAGGTAAACATTGGTTTGGAAATAAGGTAGTGGATGAGTGGAACAAGTTACCAAACATCATCATTAAATCGAATACGCTGGATAGCTTCAAATATACAGTAGGTTTGATGGATATATGAGCAATAGGGGTTGGGTGTAAATGGGACTGCCCCAATAGGCCAGCTGCAGTTTCCTCTAATCTTATGTTCCAAGAGTTCATAATTCTAACACCAAAACGCCAGGATTAGTGACCATAGTTCTCTACACGAAACGTTTTCAGGCATCTCTATGGGAACCCAGTTTTAAATTGTCTATCTTAGTCTCAACCTTTCCCTTGCCTTCCTACCCTCAAGTCTACCCATTAATATTTGTTATTTTCCTCCTATCCATAATTATATGACCAAAGTATCTCATTTTCCTTATTCTATAAATTACAAGTATTTCTCTTAAGATATTTGCTAATCTTAGTATTGTACGTCTCCATTTGTTTTCCTGACAGTGTAACTTATTTTTAACGTTACCTAATAACACTACATTTCAAAAGCCCCTAACCTTGGTAGTCTGTTGAAAGTGTACACGCTTATACAACGGTCCTGACTAAAGCCTTTCAGCAGTTTCTCCACTCAAACTGAAGTTAATGTCCCTTGTCATTGGGTCATTTAGATTATTAACTGCTGTTTTCCTGACCCTATTCTTGTTTTGATTTCTTCCGTACATCTACCATCACAGCTAAATGTTACTTCCCAAAGACAGACAATATTGTCAATATGATCCTCAATCAGAGGTAAAGAGTAAGAATCAGGGACGGTTACCTTATTTATTTTACGGTAGTCACTACAAAACCGACTACTTCCAACAGGCTTAGGAGTTAATAGACAAGGTGAAGCCCAAGGAGAGATACTATAGTCAGCCAAATGGTGTTCAAGAAGATAGTCAACTTTTTTCACAATTGCCTTCCTATGAACATTAAGGCGATAGGCTGGCTGTTTAATAGGCTTGACATAACTTGAAACCAGAGTTATGTCATGAGCAAGAAGATTGCAAAACCCAGGAAGGTCTGCAGTAACCTGAGGGTAAGTTAACAGCAAATGTCTTAGAGCCTCCCTCTAAGGTAGGGGCAGATGGGAACGATAAGAATCTAAAGAAGCTAAAGTGACATTATTTTGAGGGTTGCCTGGAGACAAGGTGACGTTGGTGTCTTCCATATCTGCTTGAAAACCTTGAGGGTCTGTAGTTAGTTCAGTCCCGGGTTCGTGATTTGACAATGGCAGCTGGTGCGTAGTCTTCCTCTGATTGCCTGTGAACGTGGTTTCATTAGATTGACATGAACAAGCTGAGTATCTGTACGACGATCAGGAGTATACACAATGTAATTTAAGTTTAAAAGTTTCTGAGACACCACATAAGGACCTGTAAGTTTACTTCTCAAAGAATGACCCGGAATGGGAAGAAAAACCCAAACCATCTCACCAGGGACCGGAGTTTAGTCTTAGGATGCTGGTAGTGTTTCATCTTGGTGTGGACGCTCAGGAGGTTATCTTCAGCTAGTTTCCTAACTTGGGTCAACTTAGTTCTTAACTTATGAAGATAATGAGCAACTGAAGGGCTTCCAACAGGTAAGGCGGACTAATGAAATTAATCTTCCACTACCTTTAAGGGGCATCGAATCTGACGGCCGTATAATAACTCGAAAGGGAGTAACCTAGATATTCTTGCTGACACTCACGTATAGCAAAGAGGAGATAGTCGATGTTTTCATCCCATTCAGTTACAGATCAATACTTTTTAACATTGATCTAAACGTTTGGTGGAAACGTTCTAAGCAACCTTGTGTTCTCTGGGCAATATCCAGTTCTTTTAACACTTGTCATTTGTAAACGATCCATGGAGACTTAATATTGTTATGTTTTATCTCGTATGTTTCGTCCTTGTTATATTTAGTTAACAAATTAAGTTAAACAAAATAAGAACAAAATCCTTCGTTTCTTCACAGTTGACTGAAGCTTTGAGACAATGAAGCAGAAGTTGAAATACTTTATTGACCATAAAACTATTACATCAACAGGACAGGGTAGTATACTGCTCCCACCCTCACCTTTGTCGTCCACTTCTGGGGTTTACAAAAAGTTATAAATGTTAATACAATAATTATTTTTACATCAATGAAATAGTTCATATTAACCTGAACACTGGACAGAGTTTGGAAGCGTTGTTTCAGAGGTTCATGGCACTGTGGTCGTTATAAGGAACTCATTCATATGGGGTCATAGTTTTTATAATTGGAAGAATAAACTTTTCTTATGAGCATAGAATAATATAACTTGACAAATAATAAGTAATTACACAGGTTCTAGATCAGCGAATCAGGTATTTAGTAAATTCAAAAAGAGAGATACAATTGAAGTCTTGTCACCTTATGAGACAGGTTCATTCAGTACCATTAAGCTCCGACACCTGCTTTGAGATGTTTAATGACTCCACCGATCAGTACCGTCAGGCGGCCGCGTCAGTGTCGTTGTTGCTGTTGTCGTGTAAACAAGTGTCACAGTGAAGTGTTATAAAGTGTCATCCTTGGTGAGGGAATATAAGATCAAGAGGTAAGTGGTGTTTAACACGGGTTGTATTTGTTGAGGTTAATGTGTTAAATGTGAGGCTGTACAGTGAGGTTGTTGTTGGCCGAAGCTGACTCACCCCATAACACAACGCCTTATTTCCTTTCACTTTAAACTATTGCCAAGAACTCCACTAAAAAAATATATCAAATATAAGAACATTTCGCAAGGACTTACTTCGGGGATTACATAACATATTGTTAAAGTTGATGGAAATAAACAAATTTGCTGCCAGTGTGTTGACAGTGAAAAGCATAAAGGAGTGTAGACGTTTCTTTACAACAGTTATAATTGTTTAAAATACGATCCAAACAATATATCATTATGGAATGATACAACAAGCAAGTATTTGAATCATTTTAACCTTTGTAAGATTGTAATCCCTCATTCCTTTTTTGTATTTATATTGCCAGCTAATGGAGTGAGAGAAAAAATATTGTAAGCTGGAATTTAAAAACAATTGTGCATCAGATATAAGTCATTTAACACACGTGAATAGTATGAAAGGGCACCTTGCATATTTTTAGCATTGAACCAAGGAATCCTTATCTAACCTAACCTAACCAAAAGTATTTTCAATATGTTTTAGGTGAGCCAAGTCAGGTTTGCTTCATTTGTTTGAAATCATTAATGGTTTAATCAGATGTGCCCATAAATATAACTTCGTTTCCATATAAAAATAAGTAATTAGCGAACTGATGAAAAGGTCATTTCATAGTGTTATGCATGGCATAATGTACAGTGGTGCGTTGCGCTGTGCATAGTGAAATACTTTTTAGGCATGTTACCCTTAAGTAATGTAAATAAGATATTTTTCTGTAATTGTGTGTGAGCAGGGCTGGTACTTGATACATTAAGATAATTTCTGTGTGTATGTAGGTATTTTTGTTAAACCTAGTCTAACGTAAACTAACCTAACCTAACCTAACCTAACCTAACCTAACCTAACTATGCTGACCTAACATTATGGCCTTGTATTATGATGAAGTTGGTGTTCCATTTGTTCGGTTCACGGGTAAACGTTGTAAGGGGGAGCAAGAAAATTTAGTTATACTTCTCATGAGTTTCAAAATATAAACCATTTATCTCTGACTATTAATAACTGAGGACAACTTCTCACTGACGTCAACAACACATATTACTGTGGTTGTTGGAACTGAATTTTTTTTTTGCCTTGGAATTTTCTTCACTTTAATACAGTAAATGAAATTAGAAACATATGATGAACCAACCTAACCTAACCTAACCTAACCTAACTTAACCTAACCTAACCTAACCTAACCTAACCTAACCTAACCTAACCTAACCTAACCTAACTTAACCTAACCTAACCTAACCTAACGTAACCTAACCTAACCTAACCTAACCTTCCCCTGATAAAACTGTTATAATTATTGTTGTAAGCATTTGATCATTAGTAAACATTTATATTCAAAGAAGCAAAAATTGGTGATGGTGGGACTTGATGGACACTTGTTAATTATTTATACTAAAAAAAAAAAGGAACAAAATAAGAAACTTGCAATTCCTGTGACTAATTTGCGGTTTGTCTCGTCTTAGGGGACTGCAGGAGTTGTGCCCTTCAACAGATGCAGTAACTAGTCATAAAATTGGTAACTTACCTCCAAAGCTCGTATATAACATTACATAACAACAATGGGTTCACTTAGAGTATATTAAAAACTTATAGCCTAGAATGATAACTGAAACATGACAGTGGACTGGACTATGGTGGGTAAAATGACATGTAAGTATTTCACGTCACTCATTTCAAGGAAAACATTGTAGGGAAATATTCGTAATTAAAGGGATAAAAATTACAGCGCCAGAAAATTGTTCAGTATCTGTTTGTGAGAGATGTACTCGTTGGGGCTCTGGCCATAATGACTTTTTGTAATTCTCGGTCAAGTTAAATCGAGAAGCTGTACTGATCCTTGTTGGGGGAATTTTGGTTTAAATATCAATAAAGTTGTAAATAATTAGAATAATGAAAGCAGAAGTGTAGCCCCATAACACATCACACTTGAGGTGTCTCCAAGTCAGTTTTATATATCAATAATTATCATTGTTTTTGTACTTTCTCGGGATCCTCCTGTGTTGAAGATCGGAATAACATTTGCCATATAAAGTCACCCGGAAACTTTTCTTGATCCAGTAATTCTATATAGTGATTTGCATAAATTATTAAGTTAGTCAACTTCCTTTTGAATTCCTTTACGCCGCCATTATTACATATTAAAATTTTAAGTCATTTTCCATTTCATCATCATGCAGCCTCTTAAAACAGGCATGTGTTCCAGTGTTTCTTGTGATTTCAAAAGATCGGGTCCAGAGTGTATCACAATATGGAAAAGATATTTTTCATTGCTCCTTTCGTGATACAGTATAGGAGTGAATCTGGATGCAGTCAGATCTTGGTGTTTCCTTAAAGTCTACGGACTCGGCGCACCCTTATTCAACTATCTCTCTTGTGTTGGTAATTATTAATAGGAACATCAACATCCATATACTTGAATGTCGATTTTACTTTTCAAATATAATATTTCATGGTAAAATATGGCGCTCCTTGGCAGGCACGAATTATTCCCCAACAATATCTTGTTCAGTTTTCAGAACCACATCCCCCAAAAAATTAAATAAATATAGTTACTCCTACTAGAATATGGAACCATGTGGCTGCATTCTCTTGAATCTGTCGATTATGTTTTCTGCCTATGAACATACAAACATGGTGGTGGAAAATTATATTTATCATCTTTGATGTTTATATTAAAGTAGTTTCTGGGTCGGTCGCTGGTTCACTCTTAAAGTACCAACATCTTGACACAAACGGTAACTCCTGGTCGGTCACCTGACACACACGGTGGACCACCAACTGATAAACTGGCGTGAGAGTTTTTCACTTGGGAGAACTTCAACGTTTGACTGGCACCATTCACCTCCTCTGCCCATCAAATTTCGTGTTACGGTTCTCGGAGTATCTAATGGGTGAGGTGTCGTCCGGAGGAACACAGATACGGTCAATGTTGAAGAGCCTTACGGTGGGGTGGAGAGAGGTAACTGCAGGGCACACACACACACACACACACACACACACACACACACACACACACACACACACACACTCACACGTTTAGTTGTATGATAGGATGGTGTATATTCCTAATACTTAAAGAACTTAGTAAACTGATGAAGAGATGTGAGTTGGGAAGGAGCATCACACAGTATACGAGTGAGGAATAAAGGAGGTAAATGATAACGAGGTGAAACTAAATGGAACTTGCAGAGGGTAAGGGCGGCGGCAGTGACGTGTGTTGTGACTGTGGTTGGGAACGGGGGAGGATAATTGGTTAGATTTCATTGGTTACAGTTACCATGGAAACAGCAGTCGAAGATATCAAGTAGGGAAAGAGAGAGAAATCGTTTGATATTACAGAGAAATATTGCAATAAAGATGTCGTGTTTTTATTCCTTCGTTAATTAAGATAAAGGGGGAGGAAGGGGAGGAGGGGGGTGAGAAGGGGGAGGAAAACTACGAGCAGTTAACTGGTGAGAGTCTGGCGCCTTCTAGAAGCTGAGACAGAGATGAAGAGAATAAATTAAGAGGACATATAGAGAAGAGGAATTTGAGATAGATAAAATACCTAATTAAGGACACAAGAACACAAGATAGGAGGATATTATTAGTGATACATTAGAGAAACATTAATATTCGTGGATGGTTTACCAGACGCTTCAAGAATGTTAACTGGCTCTTGTACCAGGGGAGGGATGACTGGTCTTTAATGACCGCCATATGGGAATGAACTGTATTATAACCTCCCCTAACTAGATATATTTACCATTTACTGTGTAACCAAATATTCACTTGTATGTTCACCAGATGGAGACCAAGCCATATGTATACTTGGGTAATGAATCTACCCACACAAGACCACCCCTCCACACACACACACACACACACACACACACACACACACACACACACACACACACACACACACACACACACACACACACACACACACACACACACACACACTACTACGTTGCTGTCGCTCGCAATCGACTTTGACGATCATCCAGCTATGATACAATGGTATGAGTTACTAAGGATGTCACCTACGTTGGTGAGTTCTGAGGTGACTAAAGAGGCCGATACGGGACCGGCAGAGTCGGTCACAGATGATGCATATGTGAAGGGCTACATCTAGTGAGGGAGGGGCGGCAGAAGTGTCTTTCTGGAGTTGGTACTTGTCTGTCTCGTTATGCAATTGGGCTAACTCGAAAGTATTGACACCTTCTTGTGTGGTGCTCCTCCATTCGTTACGGTGTGGGGTAATCGTCTCCCAGGTGAGGGGGTCGATTTGGCTTGCCTTATTTCGAACATTAACGCTCTGTTTTCTTGGCCGTAGGTCCGGGCTTACAAGTACCCCTAAGTCTCTTTCACAAGTCGACTTCTCTAGGTTGATGTTGTTAAGGCTGTATACATTGACAGTATTTGTTCGTCCAGTATTAAGTACGCTGTACTTGCTGGTGTTGAATTTCATTTACAATTTTCCTGAACACACCTGCAGTTTATTTAAATCCTCCTGTAGTGCATTTGCATCCTGCCCTGAATTAATCTGCCGCCCTATTTTGGTTGTCATCCGCAAACTTGCTTATGTCACTGCTGATCCCAGTATCTAGATCGTTTCTGCAGATTATAAACAAGAGTGGGCACATTACTGACCCCAGGGGAACCCCACTGGTTACACAGCCCCACTCAGATTTAAGACCATCTACGCTGACCCTCTGCGTTCTATCGGTGAGCCATGATTTTATCCAATTTAAGGCTTTCCCCTCGATACCATGAGCCTTAACTTTTCTCAGAAGCCTTTGATGCGGTACTCTGTCAAACGCTTTGCTAAAGTCTAAGTAAATAACATCGTAATTTTCGTCATTATCTACTACCTCGAAGACTTTCCGAAAAAACGTCAGCAGACTTGTTAGACAAGATTTTCCCTTTGTAAACCCATGTTGAGAGTCGTAGATTAATTTGTTTTTCTCTAAATGCGATCGGGTGCTATTTAATATAATTGATTCAAGAAATTTCCCCACTACTGACGTCAAACTAATCGGCCGGTAATTTGACGCTGATGCTCTGTTTCCCTTTTGAATGTGGGTACTACATTGGCCTGTTTCCACAAGTCTGGCACAACTCTCGTGTCTAATGATTTTGTAAACAAATTTACGAGGGGTCTGCTAATCTGTTCCCTACACTCTTTCAGAACTCGAGGGAAAATTTCATCCGGCCCTGGGGATTTTGTCTTCTTTAATTTATTAATTTTCTTAAGAACATCCTCATTTCTGATAGTGATATTCTTTAATATCTCTTCTTCATTTCCCCTAAATATCAATTCCACCTCTGGAATTTCCTCGTGAATTTCTTCTGTGAAAACTGATAGAAAGTAGCTGTTTAATGCTTTGCTTATTTCCTCACTGTCATCGATCACTTCCCCTCCCTGACTTTAAAGGCTCAACTTTGTCCTTGACCTTTGTCCTATATACCTGGAAAAATCCCTTGGGATTCGCCTTGGATTCTCTTGCTATCCTGATTTCATAGTCTCTCTTTTGTCTTCCTTACATTTTTCTAACATTCCTAGATAGTTCATTATACCTATTTCTGAGCTGCTCCTCCCCTCCCTTTAATTTCTTATAACCTCCATTCTTTATTTCTGTGTCATGTTTAAGTTTAAGTTTTATGTTCATCCACCTACTACATGGTACCAGGTGCCTTGTTAGAGAACCGTGTTTAATTAACAGTTAAGCTCCTGCTGCTGTTATGTTAAGCTCTTTTGTTAAACTTTTCGGTGACATGAATTACATTTTGAAAGTATGAGAGATGGAGTGCGGGGAGTGTGTGGAGTGTGAGGAAGTGTGTGGAGTGTGTGGAGTGTGGGGAATGTGTGGAGTGTGTGGAGTGTGGGGAGTGTGAGGAATGTTGTAATGATGTTTTTGAGCCTCAGGAATCTCTCTGCCCACCAGAGCTTATTTCAACAAATGATAAATTCATCTTGTCCTCTCTGACGTTATTTAAAGGGATGAGGTTGGTTAGGTTAGGTTAGGTTTAGGTTAGGCTAGGTTAGGTTAGATTAGGTTAGGCTAGGTTAGGTTAGATTAGGTTAGGTTAGATTTGGTTAGGTTAGATTAGGTTAGGTTAGATTAGGTTAGGTTAGATTAGGTTAGATTAGGTTAGGTTAGGTAAGGTTAGATTAGGTTAGGTTAGATTAGGTTAGGTTAGATTAGATTAGGTTAGGTAAGGTTAGATTAGGTTAGGTTAGATTAGGTTAGGTTAATCCTTAGGTGCAATAACCTAGGGTGGAGATACTAACGGTGACCCAACGTGTTTGTTTCAACGAGTCCACAAGATGTTTGGGACAGTTCACTGTGTGTGTTCTTTATCGTACAAGAACTGAATATAATCATTTAGAGATGAACCTGCATACAAGTCAGCTGGAGGCACTGTGTATATTGTTAAGGGGGGAGATAGGGTGAAGGGGGGAGATAGTGGTGAAGGGGGAGATAGTGGTGAAGGGGAGGTGAAGGGGAGACAGAAGGGGAGATAGTGGTGAAGGGGGAGATAGTGGTGAAGGGGAGATAGTGGTGAAGGGGGAGATAGGGTGAAGGGGGGAGATAGTGGTGAAGGGGGGAGATAGTGGTGAAGGGGGGAGATAGGGTGAAGGGGGGAGATAGGCGCTCCTGTGCCTTAACAACAGCTTTTATCACGAGTAATTAAATGACCTGAGGGCTGGGTGACCACGAGCCACAACAAAGATGGAGTGTTATGTGTTATGACCGTGAGTCTGGACGCCCATGTTATGCTGTTGGTGCACGAATAACTAAATGTAAGTCCTACCTAACACCTTCCCTGCATATCCCTAGCACCTCCCTAGCACCTCTGTAGCATCTCCCTAGCACTTCCTTGGCACCCCTCTAGCATTACCCTAGCACCTCCCTAGCACTTCTCTAACATCTCCCTAGCACCTCTCTAGCATCTCTCTAGCACCTCTCTGGCACCACCCCAACACTTCCCTAGCACCTCCCTAGCACCTCCCTAGCACTTCTCTAACATCTCCCTAGCACCTCTCTAGCATCTCTCTAGCACCTCTCTGGCACCACCCCAACACTTCCCTAGCACCTCCCTGGCAGTCTTGTCTTCACGTCCTTCACATTTAACAACAACAATAAACATCGTTAATACTTCCCCTTGTCCGTGCCTCCTCCTCCTCCTCCTCCTCCTCCTCCCTCCTCCCCTCCTCCTCCTCCTCCTCCTCCACCACCTCCTCCTCCCTCCTCCTCCTCCTCCTCCTCCTCCTCCTCCTCCTCCTCCTCCTCCCTCCTCCTCCTCCTCCTCCTCCTCCTCCTCCTCCTCCTCCTCCTCCTCCTCCTCCTCCTCACCCACTCCTCCTCCTTCTCCTCCTCCTCCTCCTCCTCCTCCTCCTCCTCCTCCTCCTCCTCCTCCTCCTCCTCCTCCCTCCACCACCTCCTCCTCCTCCTCCTCCTCCTCCTCCTCCTCCTCCTCCTCCTCCTCCTCCTCCTCCTCCCTCCTCCTCCTCCTCCCTCCTCCTCCTCCTCCCCTCACCTACCCTCCTCCTTCTCCTCCTTCTCCTCCTCCTCCTCCTCCTCGTGAGTGATGAAAGTATCCCGGACATGAGTGGACTGACTTTAATGAAACTTATGAAGAGAGTATTGGTCAAGAGTGGATATTGTACAGTTTGTTGGGTCTCATTTCATCTTGTGTTGAACTTATGGCGCATCAACAACAACAACTATCTCACCCACACAGAGTGATCTTCTCTACCATAGACACGTCATTAACTTAAGTACATGGATACGTAGTGTACAAGTTACCTACTCCACCAACTGTGACGGCATCCACACAAGTACCGTACATGATCTAACCCTCACGGCCGACCTCCTGAACCTTCGTGAGGTACTGTACCTGCACATGACCTGTCCAGAACATAATATCAACAACCTCCCCGCCAACAACATAACCTCTTACATATCTAGTCGCTGTCTGCGGCAAAATTAAATTTAAAAATCCTACATCCCGGCCCAATACCGCTCCACACCGCCATTCCCAGTCCCATATAATTCCCCATCGCCCTCCCCAGTATTCCCCGGCTTCCCAACGTCCTCCCAAGACCTATACGTTCGCCATCGTCCTCCCCTTTCTTCCCCAGCCCTTCCTAGCCCTCCCCAGCCTTCCCCAGCCCTTCCCAGCCTTCCCCAGCCCTTCCTAGCCCTCCCCGCCTTCCCAGCCTCCTTCCTAGCCAGCTTCCTAACCGTACACCATACATTGCTCATTGCTCATCAAGTGGAGAAGTTGCTGCCATTTATTGAAAACATATCCCAGTAGAGGTTAATCAGGTCTAGCAGGTTCAATATTAAGTCTTTCTGGTCAAGCTCCATCGGTCGTGCTACTAGAGTAATGTACTTGTAATTGTTTTGGGGAGCTACAAGGAGGACCTCCTCTGTCGTCTCAAATCCCTCGGAGTTCCAGCACGCGAGCCCCTCAGTGCCCGTTCAACATTCAGATTTCCCAAGCTCACCTACGCCTCCCCTGCCTGGTCTTTTTCCTTAAATGTCACACAACGGATACACCTAAAAAAATTATAGAAGAGGGCGTGCAAAATTAATCTCTCCCCCTCCTCCCCCCCATATAAAGAAGCGTTCAACACACTGACCCTGTCGGCTCTCTCTGATCATCACCATCACCTAATCTACAAATTTGGGGAGAAGCTAATGTACCACTCTTGACACCGTCTCCTGCTTCCACCCGAGATCCCTCGTCCGCGAATTGCTGTTCGA
>NW_024750321.1:22500-132500 GCF_018991925.1 Homarus americanus
CAGATAGTTTCCTAGTTAAGATAGTCTGCATGTTCAGATAGTCTGCTAGTTCAGATAGTCTTCTAGATCAGATAATCTCCTAGTTCAGATAGTCTCCTAGTTCAGATAGTCTGCTAGTTCAGATAGTCTTCTAGATCAGATAGTCTCCTAGTTCAGATAATCTCCTAGTTCAGATAGTCTCCTAGTTCAGATAGTCTGCTAGTTCAGATAGTCTTCTAGATCAGATAGTCTCCTAGTTCAGATAATCTCCTAGTTCACATTGTCTCCTAGTTCAGATAGTCTTCTAGTTCAGATAATCTCCTACCATACCAGAGGCTCAGGTAGTCTCCTCACCCTCCTCTCAGGTCAGCGTAAAATTGGATTACGTTGCCACATGTCTTCTTCAACAGGACATATTCTTCTCTAGAGATGTGAGCCCATTCAAGATACTGTACTCGTCTTCCGGGAGCTACATCGATGGTGGAAACCTCTCTCTCTCTCTCTCTCTCTCTCTCTCTCTCTCTCTCTCCCTTCACTCACAACACATTCCCTTTCACCCTCCCTTCACCCTCCCTTCACTCTCGCATCACTCTTAAATTCAAGATAAATTCAGAAACAACAGCTAGGGATATGGTAATTTCCATAAGATATGCTACTGTGTTACTTCAGCCTGCACCAAGGACAGCCTTCACTATTGTCAGCCTCCACCAAGGACTGCCTCCACCAGCCAGCTGCCTCCTGTGACTGCCTCCACAGGTTTGCCTCTGGGGCTGCCTCCACCAAGTTGCCTCCACCAAGGACTCTGCCTCCACCAAGGACCTCTCCTGGGACTGCCTCCACCAAGGTCCAGCCTCCTGAGACTACCTCCACCAGGACTGCCTCCTGGGGACTGCCTCCTGGGCTGCCTGCCTCCTGGGACTGCCTCTGGGACTGCCTCACCCAAAGAACTGCCTCCACCAAGGACTGCCTCCACCAAGGACTATCTCCACCAAGGTCAGCCTACACCAAGGACTACCTCCACCAAGGTCAGCCTCCACCAAGGACTACCTCCACCAAGGTCAGCCTCCACCAAGGACTACCTCCACCAAGGTCAGCCTCCACCAAGGACTACCTCCACCAAGGTCCACTTCCGCCTCTTCAGTTATGGTACAAGTCACTGCTGTACGAGGTGTGTTCCATCACCTTTAACACACCCTAGGAGACACACCCTAGGAGACACACCCTAGGAGACACACCCTAGGAGACACACCCTAGGAGATACTTATATTCGTCCAGTCATATGCTGCTGCTACTGCCGGGCTGACTCGCGGGGATCTCTTCCCCAGTGTTTGAGATGGGGTCCGGACAAAAGCCCCCTGGACAAAACCCCCTGGACAGAACCCCATCAGTTAAAGTTTATAGCAGGATAAAAGCGTTAAAGTGCAAAATATGTTCGGTTAGGTTAGGTTAGGTTCATAAACTGGAAACTCTAAATAATAAAAAATTTGTCCTATGGGGCTTTTTTCCTATAATCGTTTGAGATAAAGCTGTTGAGTGTTACGTTATAGGACAACCATACAGGTGATAAAAGTGACTGGAATATCCTTATTAGTGAGTACAGTGTTGAGCAATGTACAACAGTAGATGAGCATCCAAGCCTTTAAAGACAACATTTCCCAGTGTACAAGTGTTTATTATCGCTGCTTCAAAAAAAAATACCTGATAGTATCGTATATCTTGACCTAAAGTCTCTCTCTCTCTCCCCCTCTATCTCTCCCTTACCCCCTCTCTCTCCCTTCTCTCTTCCCCACCCTTCTCTTGTTTCTTTCTTCTCATAATATTTTAATTGATGTAAAATTTAACTTTAATTAAATACGTAACAGACGGCAAGTAAAATTTAACTTTAATTAAATACGTAACAGACGGCAAGTAAATTTCGTAGCATGACTTGGCCAGTAGCCTCACGTGCCTAGGGAGTGGACAGTATCATATGTACACAGTAAACGGTGCCCATCTTTCTATAGTATATATTTCAATACATACACAGTTCTTCTTTCTCTACAATACATTATAAGAGAGAGAGAGAGAGAGAGAGAGTTGTCTTTTTAATCTGCTCCAGCTTCAGTGTGGTGGAAGGCAAGATGTTGTTGCCGCAAGTCTTCAACAACAAAAACTTATTGGAGCGAAAAAATAAAAACTTTGTAGGTGGTGAAATAGATCAACGCCTGACTGACACTCAAAGAAGCCGGGGAACCTTCTAAATGTAAATTGAGTTTTTCAAAACATCAACAAACAAACAGTTAAAAGAAAAAACTTACATAAGACGGCAAAAAACACAAACTTTTCTTAGATCATGATATAATAAGATAAACACCTGTAATATTGCGCCCTGCGTTTGTTGTTGATAACGATCTACTCTATAACAAACAGTAAGGTAATATACGGAGGAAAAATACAGGTTATACAACGCAATATAACTCAAAAGCTTATAACAGACTTTGTATTACGGCAGCAATATTTTCCTCACTTGTGTGTGTGTGTGTGTGTGTGTGTGTGTGTGTGTGTGTGGACCTTGAACTACAGCTGCTCAAGGCCAGTGGACAGAGGGCTATCATCCTATACTCAGGGTCACTCATTATACTAAAAACTCGTGAATGTGAGTACAACTTGAATAACTCGGAAGTGTGAGTATTATTTGAAGCACTCTGAAGCTCTTGAGTATCAGGTCTAGAGGGAGATACAGTATATAATCGTGGACTTAACATGTCAACAGCGGATAGTGTTAACCTTCACTTGACCTCTGTGAGATTCTCGCTTGGCTCTATGGTCTGGTCCACTCAGGAGACGGACGTGTTGACTGGCTTATACCTGGACCTTAGTTTATGGAGAATTAAACTTGAATTAACTTAACTCTCTCTCTCTCTCTCTCTCTCTCTCTCTCTCTCTCTCTCTCTCTCTCTCTCAGGATCGAGAAAGTGAGGGAGAGAGTGTATCAGGATGGAATAAGTGAGGGAGAGAGTGTGTCAGGATGGAGTAAGTGAGAGAGAGAGTGTGTCAGGATGGAGTAAGTGAGGGAGAGAGTGTGTCAGGATGGAGTAAGTGAGGGAGAGAGTGTGTCAGGATGGAGTAAGTGAGGGAGAGAGTGTGTCAGGATGGGGTAAGTGAGGGAGAGAGTGTGTCAGGATGGAGTAAGTGAGGGAGATAGGGACCAGGCAGTCATCACAATGTGGAGGGGGGGGGGGCGCCCTCTCCATTTAAAAAAATAAAAAAATAAAAAAAACAGGAGGCAGCTGTGTGTGGCCAGTGTGGTGGCGGGCCCAAGCAGTCTCCCGGCAGCATAATGGTTCCTGATATCCCCAGGTACCCAATGCATCCCACCTGCATTGCCAACTTGAGTAGATGGCAGCTCTTATTACTAGCTTCATATCAGAGGCAGGTGGAAGGGAATGACGTGGCACATGTCAAGAAACGGCTGCTTTAACCACAGCATGAGCACGCCCATTCTCCTTCTCCCCTACATGGGTCGGAACCCAACAAAAATTTACTTTCCTGTCCCGACGTTGGATGAGAAACCGCCACTGTAAAACAACTATAACTAAGGGATGGGGTGATGAGACACTAGCTAAGGCCTGAAGAGCACTACGATAATTGCTAAGTATTGTAAAGTTGTTATGAGGTTGTGTAAAAATAATCTTGAGGGCAAGTAAAATACCCGACAGCTCTGCAGTAAAAATAGTTGCCATAATGTGGAGACGACCATCCTGGCGGAATTCGGGAAAGACCACCCCAAAACCTCCGCTGTATCCGACTTAGAGCCGTCGGTGTATACAGGGATCGTCCTTCTGGGAGAGGAGGCGTGCTTTAAAAAGATAGAATGAACCACACGGGGAGGGAGTAAGTCCGTCCCTCCGTTCGTTAAATTACTGACAAACTTGAACTTCAGAGGTAATACACGGATGGACGCTAGGGAACCGCATGGGGCATATCTAAAGCTGAAAGGTCGCCTACCAATGGCCAAGTCGTCTACACACAATGAGATTGGTGGCAAATAGGGTCACACTCAAGACACTGCCCTGAGAAACCCTGTCCTCCTGAATACGTGGTGCTGACATTTCTGTGGCTACGGTGACCCTAAAAGTGTGACGTTCCAAGAGCTGACCTATTATTGATGGTAAATTTCCCCGCAATCCAAAATTGTGAAACTATTTAAGGATGCCGAACCTCCAAACTATATGTCAACATAAGAACATTAGAACATAGGCACATAAGAATGGAGGAAATTGCAGCGGGTCTATTGGCCCATACTGGGCAGTCCCGTTTACACCCAACCCCTATCGCTCATATATCCATCCAACCTATGTCGTATGCTTTCTCCGGGTAAAAAAAAAACGCAGAAGAAATGCTGGCAACTAGCAAAGGCCTTACAGACTGATTGATATGGGGAAAGAAGAGCATTCTTCTTCAGGTACAGTTGTATACTAATCGCGAGTTGATCATCTTGTCAAACAACTTGCAGATACGGGAGGTCAGAGCTATGAGGCAATATGCCAGCGGGTGAAGACCCTCTTTTCCAGTCTTCTTAAGAGTCAGTAGCCTCCCGTCATGAGGACGGGATGGCACCCTTTCGCTAGATCCTGTTATATAGCTCCCATATAAAGATCTATGCATCAATTTCAAGGTGAGGCAACATTGAAAATTGGATACCATCAGGTCCTTGAGATGTATCATTGAGAACATGATGTTGTATGTGTCGCCACATCCCACTCTAAAATCCAGGGTCCGTGACTCCTCTACTCATCTCTCATTACCTGTTTAAACTCCGAGGATCGAGCTGCCGTAGAGGACACCCCTGCAAATGGTGTGGCAAAAAGCTCAGCAGCTTCATGAGGGGCAGCAACTGAGCTGCCATCATTAGCCCTGAGAACAGGGAGAGGATTAGATGAAAACTTGCCTGCTATTTTCTGCACTCGTTTCCATACCTGCGACAAGGGAGATTTTTTTTTTCATTTAGTGAGGAGACATAAGAGGAAAAGGACTGGCGATGGGCATTCTTTAAAAATCCACGAGCTTGGGATCTGGCCGTTTGTATTCCACTTCATAAAATTCTGCCCTTTGACGCCGGTAGCGACCATAACTCTGCGCCGCTCAACAAATGCCTGTCTGCACTCCTCCGAACACCAAGGAACAGATCTGCGATCTACGCGACCAGAGGTCCGAGGAATGGAGCAGTGACCTGCCAATTGGAGGAAGGTGGCTAAGTATTCAACCGCTTCATCTATAGAGGGAAATTCTTAAATGCTTCTGTCTACCTTCGCTAGTTCCTTGAACAAGTCCCAGTCCGCCTTGTCTGACCACCAACGGGGAACTCGTGGTATCGGGAGCACTTCTAGGGAGGAAAGTAGGATAGGGCAGTGGTCACTTCCTCTGAGGTCGTCTGTTACTCTCCACTCAAACTCCATTAAACAGTCTGCTGAGCACGGTGAAAGATCTATGGCTGTAGTCATGATAAGCCACAGACGACCCAGATGTAGACCCATCCGATGGACAAACACCAGAGTTAACCCCTGGAGATGGCTCCCCAGATGGAGGATCCGTAGAGGTGACCAGCTAAATTTTATTCCCCCCTCCCCCCAATCCTCAACCCCCCACCCCCCCCCCCATCCCCACCCCAACCCCACTCCCCACCCCTCCCCACTCCTCACCTACCACCCACCACGGAGCCCAACAAAAAGAGAGGTCAGTGCCAGAGATAAGGCTCTGATGACCACAGGGGTAGCGGCGGACTATACACGGGTAACCATCAGGTGACCAAGACGGCAGCTCCTGGACCCCTTGGCCCTAGCCCCACTGTGACCAGTCGATTGACTTGATCGGGCCCAAACAAGCCACCCATCTAGCTGGAACAGGGGACCAAATGGGAGTGTTGCTAGCCGCAGGGTGCAGCGTGCGGCGTCGCTTAACCTCTAGGACTCCCGTCTCCCAGCATTATGGGATGTCACGCACGGCAAACACGTGGGAGAGTATTCCAATCCCAGTGGTCTGGGCTGGGGACGATGCTGCCGGTGTGCTCTCAAACCGCCAGAAGGATAGGAGCCATTTTGTCTGGACCCTTCCTGGTGACCCACCCAGTTGGAACCCCCCCCCCTCCCCCCCTCCCACCGAGGAGGTAAGAAAGGGGGGCCAAACCCCCCACTGCATCAAGGTGGCTCCCTCTGTGGTGGACTTGGGAAGGAGAGGTGGGAGGAAGGAAAGATAGAAGGGGAAGGGGAGGAAAGAGAAGAAGGGGAGACTTAGGGAGGAGAGATGGGAGGGAGAGCAAAGAGAAGGAAGAAGGTGGAGGTAGGAAGGGGAAGGCAGGAAGGAGAGGAGAAGAGACCAAAGATGAAATAAATTCAATTCCATTTTTCCCTCCTTGGACAGGGTGGTGTTGACACTCCCAGAAAGTCTAATTACCTTATATGAGGATGCGTCTGAGTTATGGGGAGGAAACTCATTACCTGAACACTACAACGTGGCGCTGATCCTTGATAATGGAGACGAAACTCACTCCCTCATTCTACCCACCAAGGCTTCCCAGTAACCCCGAGACACCTCATTAGCCTCCCCACCTTACCTGTTGTGCTCCTGGTCTCCGGTGTTTAATTATATCAGCGGTACTAATAATTTATTTTTACCCTTGATTATAGAATTATGTTATTTTTATTTGCTTGTTGATATGAACTAATTGTGGACACAGCTTCAGAAAAAAATTTATAATCAAAATATTTACCGGAACCTTGAAAATGTTTTTTAGGATTGAATGTCGAGATGTTGTCTTCTAACACTGTCTCTCTGTTAATGTATATACATACATACTGTTGATACACAGATCGTGAGAGTACCGAACATGCAATAGTGAAATCCGTAAGACTTCTCCAACAGATGTACTTGCGAGGTGGAAATTGAAAGGATATTGCTACTTGATTGCTCTGGCAGTGTGTGTCGGCTGAAGCATCAGTCATCACGACCTGCTGCCTCACCAACACAGTTTGGTATAAAAGAAATGTAGATAAACAAGTTATAAATTACAGTATACCAAAACTCAACGTGATATTAGATGATGGCTAATTAATATAAAATTTTCCATTAGCAAATACTAAAACTCCTCCAGGTAACTAAAATGTGACACAAGTAACAGTAAACCTTAAAATAAAGATACTGTTCTTGTTGACTTAATTCTTGGGTCTTTAAAATCAATCTTATTTACCTCAATTTAAAAAATGGGTCATATGTCATATTTTCCACATTATTTTCTACAGCCAGTTTACCCTACAGGTATGGCTGGCAGAGGCTAGTACATACACTCCTATGAATAAATAGCAGGTGTTGATGCTGTTCTCAGGAGTCAACACAGACAGTAAAACATCTCAGTGTTTCATGTTTTACTCTCTGTTTTGTTCACTGTATGTCTGTCATTATCTCCCATTGTAGTGTTTCCATTATTACTCCTTATTTCTCCTTCGTCTATTTGTTATTGTTAGATTCCTTTATGTCCGAATGCAGTGTTCTCTTGTCGCTCAGTTATCCCACATTCCCTCATACATTCATATTTATTCACCCTTATATCTTCATTCCCTGTTCCTCCCTTTTGCCACTGAGGTTGGCTTCCTTTCTGATTCTCTTACCTCCTTCTCCCTCTTATCTCCCTCTCTCCCTTACCTCCTTCTCCCTCTTATCTCCCTCTCTCCCTTACCTCCTTCTCCCTCTTATCTCCCTCTCTCATTTACCCCCTTCCCTCTCTTACCTCCCTCTCCACCGCATAGTTTAGTTCAACAGCTTTAGTGACAAGATTGGATTACAGTTTTATATAATGTGAGTAGTTCGATCAGGTCTTGTCACTGGGGATATTGTCATTGTTTCCTGCGAGACAAGATTGTTGTTTATACAGTACGTGAGAGGAGATAAGGTCTTTTACAAGTTACAAGTACAACGTATCCAAATGAACAAACGATGTGAGGATCTAGTAAGTTGCCAGGAAGCCTTCAAGGACTCCGGTCTCAAGGAAACACTTACGTGATTGACTTCTATGGGATGGGAGAGGAGGAATGGGGAGAGAGAGAGAGAGAGAGGCTGAGTGAAAGAAGGAAAAGAAGGTAGGGTAAGAGTGGAAAGTCAGCTTTGGTTACGCGACAACGTGGGAGAGAGGAGAGGTATAGGACGGAGGTAGGACAGTGAGAGGAAGATAAGATAGGGGTGGAGGGGAAGGAGAATAAAGAGAAGAGGGAGAGAAGAAAGTATTAGAATGAGGAGTTTTACAGTTAACAAATATATTGACTAAGCTTGGAGTACAGTTTGCCTATTCTGAGTAATTCAGTCAGGTCTTGACACTGATGGTGGTATCACTGTTCACTGCCACGTAGGACAGAGGTTCATACACAAAAGCTGTTATCATGTCTTGTCAGCAAATATATAATTTTTGCAATGGTAATTTCTATCTATCTACAGGACAATTTCCGATATAAAGGATTTGGTGGTACAATAAAAATAGGAATATAAAGTAGGTATTACAAAAATATTAATAATTAGACAATAGATATTTTTTAAGAGATAATTTAAAGCAAAGGAGCGTTGTCTTTGCTGGGATGGGTGGGGTTAAGTTGTTCCACACCTTCACATTGTGAAATATTATGGAGGTCTGGGACTGAGAGGAGCACATGGGGTGCCTTAAGTTGTTCAAGCGATTGACAGATCTGTAAACAAATAGGGCACAGCAGTAGGTGTTAATATCCTTGAGTTTTAACAATTTCATTTTAGCAAATTGTTCGTTAGTGTGATCATTTTTTTAAGTAGGTCATTGTCAGCACAACTCTCTTTTGCGCAGTTATCAGGAGTTGTGTTTTTGTAGAGCCAGAGCCCCCCATAGTGCGTGACAGTGTATCAGGTGTTGGTAAACAAGATCATGATAGATTTCTTTCATTGCTGTGAGTGAGTGACTGTCGAGTGTGATACATGATACTGCACTGTTTATTGACTTTACTGTGAATGGCTTGTATGTGGTTTCTCCAGTTAAGTTTCTCATCAACAATAACTCCGAGGAATTTAGTATTTTGTTTGCGTTTGAGGGGAAGGTTGAGAATGTTTATCATAAATATATCATATATATATATATATATATATATATATATATATATATATATATATATATATATATATATATATATATATTAACATCGTTATTACAAGTTCGACACATCCATGTAGAGACGAGAATGTTGAATAAATATGTCAAGGTGCCTTCAAGGAAACCTGATGCAATGAAATGGTGAGAATGTACAAAACTAGATATTTTCTGTTAAGGTTAATTGTTTTGGTGGATGTTTAATAAGTACTAAGCTTGTTCTTAGTACATCAGGTGGCAGTGTGCACTCGACCGCCTGCCTTTATTCAAGTGCGAACCATCTACCCTTAGGACAAGAGGCGAACACTGTCACCAGTTGGTTGCCTCTTAATGATGACGTGAAAAAAAAATCTCAACCAAACGTCAAAGAGAAGGATCTTAAGGGTGACTATAGGCTAAATTAGACTTTCTTGTTCGATTAAAATAGGACTTAAAATTGCGTCGTAAGGCTGAACAAAGACTCACTCTCGTCTTCATGGAGCTGTAGTTGAGTTGTATAAATAAAAAAAATATATTCAATTCTATCTTCACGCTTATTGATAGTTTATCCTCTTGGGGACTAAACTGAACAACTTATAAAAAGGAAAAAAAAGTACCTCTCTGCTTTCCACCTGAAATTAAATCTAACCCTCACAGCATTAAAGGTAAAATATACCCAACTTATCCAACAAACAATGTGAAAACTCCCAGAAGTCTCCCATAGAAGTGAATCAATCTAGGGATAATTATTTCGCATATCACATTATATATTTCATGAATATTCCGTGTAATCTAATATTGCGCGAGACGAGAGAGATGTGACCCGCAAACTCGAAGCCAGGTTGTCCCTCGAGGAGTAATGACATATGAATTTTGTCTACTACAGAAATGAGTTTGAGATTGAATTTTGCCACACACAGAGGCTAGTTTATTGTGCACTACATGCTCAGCCTGTGAACGACAACACAAAAAGGGTTACAGAAGAGAGGTCACAAAGATCATTTATATCAAACCCCAGTGGTAAAGATATTATGGCACTGAATATTAGAGTATTTTCATTACATTGTTTGTTAAGTTCAGTACATAATTTAGAACACCTGCAGAAAGAGTTTAGCTGCACACTTTATATTTATTGTTATTCACATCTGTATGACAGGAATTTAAGTACATTGTATGTTTAATTCTATACATAGGAAGTGACTTAGGTACTAAATGCAAAATATGGATGCAGTCTTAACGTGATCAGAGATAAGGTTCTGTGCCACTGCATACAAAGTGTGCTTAGAGCTGTCCCTGAAGAGGTTCTATTTGTTCAGTCTAAGACGTAGTGTTGGAGTTTGTCGTCCCATGTCTGGTCGTACACTTTACAGTTACTTCTGCTCACATCTGCCTGAGGGATATGCTGCCAGAGGTACTTATATCCGAACCTTAGTCTAGTGGTTACAACATCTTTTAATCTAGTGATCTTGTTACTTGCTTCATATCCATGTTTCACTTGATACATCTCATCATGGTTAACAATCGAATGACTAGTGCCTGTTTGAACTGTCTCCTTGCTTCAAATTCATTAGCAAGTTCTTTCCTGATCACAGTTTTATGGGTTTCTTTTCACAGATCTATACCGTATTTAACGAATGTAAGACAAAATGACAATAGGAAAATATAGCACGGGGAAAAATGCATAATCATCAGACTATGAAAAAATGGCACATTAATTTTTATTGACATGTTTTCGCTAAAATTTGTAACGTTTGCTACTGAAACTTCCTTAGAGATCTATCAACGTCATAACATAAAACATTTATTACCTTTAACTAAAACATTCTACCGTATGTTCGTGAAAACTCATACATAAATGAATTACAAAATTAAAAATGTCACTTTGCATATTATTGCTTAAGATTGCCAACGAATGTCGTAGCCAGCGCCTTGCACAAACTCATGGACTGACTTGCGACCAGCTTGGCGGTCCTGGCGAAGGTCTTCAGCCTTGTCTGGAGGTTCTTGTAAACTCGTTTTTGGCGCTTCCTGTGTGGCTCACCACGAGAATCTGCGATGATTTGAGATGACACAACAGCATGGTCAGCTAGGATCCACTGGATGGAACACCAGTTCGTCGGGTGGCTGTGCCCAACCAGCCTGGTAGTAGAGGAAGTAAAGGAATGAGTGAGGGTAAAGCAGGAGAGGAATATGGCTTAATCACTGACCTGATCAAAGATGCAGGAGATTTTGTATTTGGTAAAGTCTTAAAACTCTATACAAAATGTTTACAGACCCATACTGTACCAAAAGCCTGGAAGAATGCAACAAAGACTGAAGAACTATCGACCAATAGGCCTGCTCTCTGTACTTTACAAGCTCTTTACAAAAGTAATTACAAATAGAATAAGTGCTGAACTTGACTTCAACCGGCCAAGATAGTCCACAACTGATCACATCCACACCATCAATTAAGATATGAAAAATCTTCTGAATATAATAAACCATTATGCATGGACTAACAATGCCTGATGATGATGATGATGATGCCCAACCAACCAGCTGTATCGGTTGTTCCACCCCTCACAAAGGTTGTTCGTGCGTGATTCATCCTTGAGCGTTGCTTTATTAACGTTCATTAACTCCTTTGTGGTTCGTGAGCTCCAGGTGAAATTTGTTGTGCCATTTTTTCCTAGTATGAAAATTGTGTCATTTTTCCAGTGCCTTTTTTCCTGGGCCATATTTTCCTGTGCCATATTTTCCTGTGCCATATTTTCCTGTGCCATATTTTCCTGTGCCATATTTTCCTGTGCCATATTTTCCTGTGCCATTTTTTCCGAGTACCGTTAGATGAACGACTCATTCTGGTCCTTCAACTTTCACACAAAATCTCATCGTCATATTTATTCATCAATTAGATCGGTTTTATATAACGTCAATGTACAGAAACATAATTATGTAATGATTAGCGATATTTGGGGTCAGCAAGGACCACTTTATTGTGGTGTTGACCATGTTTCTGCGAGTTAGTTATATATGAAGGTAAGAACACTGTACCGGGACTTTTGAACTGAATTATTACTTTCAGTACATTAATATTCATAGTTAGGTTACTGCAGCACCTTTAGTGTCTGTATATGACTAACTGAAGTATTTCCACCATCAGTGAGTCTTATTTATTTTATATTTAAACTTAAATTGTCTTGTAAAAACATTTCTAAATAGACTTCGATTCATAAACAAATAAACGATAGAAGAAGAATTTGAAGGAAAAAATACTTAGAATTTTCCGGTAAACTTCACCTGCTGCTGCCTTTCATTCACCTTGACCTAAATACTGCGTTAATGAGGCAGGTGAGAAGGGCAGGTGACCTTGAGTTCCGTCCTGCACACCTGACTACCTCCCCCACCCCGTGTTCCAGCACTCGCCTCCAATGGACTGTGCTAACACCTCCCGTAACTCAGTTTTTATTCTCCTCTCTTCCCTTTAACCCCCTACTATATTATCCTCTTTCCTTAACTTCCCTTTCTCTCTCTCTCTCCCTCCCTATACTCTATTATCCTCTTCCCTTAACTTCCCTTTCTCTCTCTCTCTTTCTTCATTATTATCTCTTCCTCTCTTATCCCCATTCTTTTATATCCTCATCACTCTTAATGTCACGAATATTTTGAACAAGTTAAGTGAACTAAGCTGCTTGGTTGTCATCTGAGAACCTTTCTGGCCAGAACCTTGTGAGGGACAACACTGGGCCTCTTCTGTCAGCTGCCTTCACTTCATGTCACCTCTTCTATGCTTCACTGCCAGGGAAGTTTCTCGCCAAGTGGTTGTATCATGTTAGTGCGGGTGTCTTTCTGTGTTAATATATTAATTAAAAATACTTAATGACTGCTGGGATTATTAGTCGTTCTATTTTTGAGAAGAACGAAGGTAATTACACAGAAACTAACTGACTGAAACAGAAGTGAGACAGAGAATGGCGTTGTTTCATCATTAAAGCTGCAATACGACACAAAGTAAGAGTGATCAAAAAGTGTCTCAAACCTCTTCACTACGGGGCGCCACTTTTGACATTTTATTTAGTTGACGCTGAACGATTATATTCAGCACAGAGCGCCCCCCATACACAAGCTGTTAGTAGACTATACCCACTGAGCTCCAATAGTGAGAGGTACCTGATTTCCCCCATGGCACCAGCGCTCAGGAACACAGGAAAAGAATTCCTTAAGTAAGTCAGTCACTCAGAGGAGGTTTTCGCTGAAATGACTGACACACCTAAAGATAACATCAGCTTCCGTTGTTACCAAAGAAGATGTGTTACCTCCCTTGTATTCCTCTAAAAATCTTCTCTCCCTCCTTCTCTAGCTCCCTTCATCAATCCCTCCCTCCGTCCCTTCACATCTCTCTCTCTCTCCCTCCTTGACCCCCTACCGCTTTTCCCCTTCTCTTTTCCCTTCCTTCCTCTTCCCTCCCCACAGATGTTGTCATTATCAGCCACATCAGGTAAGGTCACCACCTCCTTTGCTTCTAAATTAGGTTTTTGATGAAAATACTCAAGAACATCTTAAGAAAATAGAATTACCTAAACGATAAGAATATTAGCGAGTGTTTAAGAATATTTAGACACATAACTCGATTTACGCTTTATCGATTAATATATGTGTGTATAATGTTTATTATGGATTTGATATATATTTTCTACCTCCATATAAGACACCGTAAAGCGTTTCTGAAATGAGTTTTTAATATTTGTTGGTTTTTTATTCTATCAAAAAATCTATAAACAATGTGATGGTGCTGCCCATAGTCACCTGTAGCCCCCCCACCACATACAGACACACACACACACACACACACACACACACACACACACACACACACACACACACACACACATTGGGCAACGTGAAGACAAAGACTCTTAGGCATTCGCTGAGTCACAAATATATGGACCTCAATAATCCCATACGACATCTTGACCTGCCCAATGTTTGTTCAGTCGTCTTTAGAAGTTTAGAACATTTTGTAGAGGACACCATCACCCCTCACCCCACCATCACCCCTCACCCACCATCATCCTCACCCCCTCACCCCTCACCACATCACCCCTCACCCCATCACCCTCACCCCACCATCACCCCTCACCCCCACCATCACCCCTCACCCCACCATCACCCCTCCCCCACCATCACCCCTCACTCACCCCTCACCCCATCACCCCCTCACTCCACCATCACCCCCTCACCCCACCACTCTCACCCCATCACCCCTCACCCCCATCACCCTCCCTCCACCATCACCTCACCCTACCATCACCCTTCACCCACCATCACCCTCACCCCACCACCACCCCTCACCCCACCATCACCCCTCCTCACCATCACCCCTCACCCCTCACCCCTCCTCACCCCCACCCCACCATCCCCCTCACCCCATCACCCCTCACCCACCATCACCCCACCTCTCCCCTCACCCCACCATCACCCTCCCCTCTCCTTAGGTAAGCGGTTTCACTTATCCACATTACCCATGAGAGTTTATTCATCACTCATCTACGCCTCGTGACCAGGTTAAAACAGTGATATCTGGTTAGCGTGGTTGCATGGCCTTAATCACAGGCCCGGAAAAAAAACCCAGTAAACTCGTGAAATAAAACACAGTAAACAGGGGGGAATAAATTTGTTTTTCTTTTTTTTTTACGGGGAATAGCCCACCCAAGCACAGGTCATCGACCCACAACGGGGAAAATAAAGTTTTAAATAGAGCATTACCTGTTTTTTTACTTCAATTTTACATGGCAAGATTTTTTTTCTTATATTTTTCATAATTTATCTTACATTATTCAGTACAAGTACACTGTCATAACCTATGCCAGGACAAGTACACTGTCATAACCTATGCCAGGACAAGTACACTGTCATATACTATACCAGGACGAGTACACTATCATAACCTATACCAGGACAAGTACATTGTCATATACTATACCAGGACGAGTACACTATCATAACCTATACCAGGACAAGTACATTGTCATATACTATACCAGGACAAGTACGCTGTCATAACCTATGCCAGGACAAGTACACTGTCATATACTATACCAGGACAAGTACACTGTCATAACCTATGCCAGGACAAGTACACTGTCATAACCTATACCAGGACAAGTACACTGTCATATACTATACCAGGACAAGTACACTGTCATAACCTATACCAGGACAAGTACACTGTCATATACTATACCAGGACAAGTACACTATCATAACCTATGCCAGGACAAGTACACTGTCATATACTATACCAGGACAAGTACACTGTCATAAACTATACCAGGACAAGTACACTGTCATATACTATACCAGGACAGTACACTATCATAACCTATGCCAGGACAAGTACACTGTCATATACTATACCAGGACAAGTACACTGTCATAACCTATACCAGGACAAGTACACTGTCATATACTATACCAGGACGAGTACACTATCATAACCTATGCCAGGACAAGTACACTGTCATAACCTATGCCAGGACAAGTACACTGTCATATACTATACCAGGACAAGTACACTGTCATATACTATACCAGGACAAGTACACTGTCATATACTATACCAGGACAAGTACACTGTCATAACCTATGCCAGGACAAGTACACTGTCATATACTATACCAGGACAAGTACACTGTCATATACTATACCAGGACAAGTACACTGTCATAACCTATGCCAGGACAAGTACACTGTCATAACCTATGCCAGGACAAGTACACTGTCATATACTATACCAGGACGAGTACACTGTCATATACTATACCAGGACAAGTACACTGTCATACTACACAGGTAAATATTCAATAAATCTTGACATTATTTTGGAAGCATATGGAAGGTTCCTGATGAAATTGGTTCACATGATAAGGTGAATTAGTGACAATGGAGAATTGGGTGGCTAGATTACTCATAGGTGAAATTGGGTGAGATAAGTATGAGAAAAAATGGCAGAGATTTAAAATAGGAGAAGAGAAAGAAAGGAAAAAATGGATAAAAGAGAAGGAAAACAGAGGTTCTGCTGCTGCCCTTGCTCTTGCTGTGAGAAGACCAGTAGGTCATCTTGAGCTAACACGCCCACCTCCACCACTTTACTCAATGCATACTAATCTCCTTATCCTGCAAAGACAGTGATGCAGATTCTTAATTTTTCTCCCTGCCTTGAGTCTGCCTATCTCTCTCCCTGCCTGGAAACTGCCCATCTCTTCCTATCTGAACTGTCTATCTCTCACTACCTGGAAACCTCTCTCTGTCTCACCCAATCACAGGGAAGCAACACCTTATAGCTATCACCCCACAATCAGGTTCATTCACCCACCTGGAACAGATCGGGTTGATTGCCTCCTTCCTGCTAGTGATTGTGGCCCTCCTGCTAGTGATTATGGCCCTCCTGCTGGTGATTGTGGCCCTCCTGCTCCTGCTGGTTGTGATGGATGATCAGTTCCTCCATCCACGTTCTCGGGTACTTGTTGCTGACCCCAAGGAAAAGATCCATACTATGTTTACAATAATTTCTTATAACGAAAATAGAGACAGGTTTAAGCATTATAATGTACAAATATATATAAATGGCTGGTGTTTTTGTGTCCATGCGTGAGAATGTTTATCGGTTTTTATAGACATTTTACTAGACGATGTTAAAAAAATAATCTGTTGTTTAGAGATATTTTACTGAATGGCGAATTAAATGATAGTATGATTGTGCTGTGGGGTGAGGCGGAATATGGGTGTGACGGGGTGGGTAATGTCTCCACTTAACTGTGTGTGTGTGTGTGTGTGTGTGTGCTGGACAGACTCTCATCCTGTAAATTGAGATAACTTTTATTTCGAAACATCTGGTGAAACTGTGATGCCCTCGTGAACAAAAATGTAATTGATGTGCACTTGAAGCTGAGTAATTGTTTCTGGAGTTAAAAGAAACACAAACATCAAGGGACTCTGTAAACATTAACACTAAGGGACTCTGTAAACACAAACATCAAGGGACTCTGTAAACATTAACACTAAGGGAAAGTTTTCCGGCCCTTTGAATACAAGACACTTTTCGTCGACTAAGTTGTTGGACATGTTTATAGTGTTTGAAGGTTGTGAGCCACTGTGCTGTGTTAGACTCATCTTCCTCGTGGCTAGAACAGGCATAACACTGAGGGAACACCTTAGAGCAGAACACACCACACCACACCACACTACACCACACCACACCACCACACCACCATGAGCATAGTGATATTCTTCTCGACTTTCTCAGTGTTAAGAAACAAAAGACGGAACGAAATCTTGCTGGTATAGACGCTGATGGTCGAGAATTCGTCATAAGATAAAGACCAAACTGAGGGAGTGCAGAAATCATTATTGTTGTACAGTGCCGTTCAGAAGTTCGTGGTACACTGGTGGTGAAGGGTGCATAGCCTGTTGTACCCTTCCTGGACGACAGGTCACATGCGCCGACCCTCCCACCAACACACACAGTGGAACTGGCAACGGGGCAGTGTGATTCGGACGAATACTCATCAAAAGGAGATGGGAAGGATATTGATATGAATATCCTGCTGACGAGAGAAAAAACTGTAGTGATAGGAGTATCCAATCGAATATCAAAAAACAATAGGGAAATTAGTTTCGAATGAACACCATCAGAGGTAGGTGAACAGAGCTCATATATCAAGAGTCTTCAATGTATTCATTACTTGAAGTTTTTCGTATAATACTTTAGCTATACATACAGTATACAGGCATGTATGTGTAAATAATAATAATAATAATTAACGGTTTATTGAAAAAATTCTGCAGCCCGAAGGCTGAAAATATACATTGGACATAAATGACTTATTACATACATTGGTGGTTTAACAAAAGCCTTCATTAGAGAAAGGTAAAGGAACATACAGTGAACATACAGATTAATGTAGGTGTTGAACAGCAAACTCGTAGTGTAGTAACTCCCTCCCAGATGGTGTTAGGAGGAACTCACGTGGTGTAGTAGTTCCCTCAGATGGTGTTATGAGGGACCTGGCGTGGTGTAGTAATTCCCTCGCAGATGGTGTTATGAGGGGCCTCACGTGGTGTAGTAATTCCCTCACAGATGGTGTTATGAGGGACCTCACGTGGTGTAGTAATTCCTCACAGATGGTGTTATGAGGGGCCTCACGTGGTGTAGTAATTCCCTCACAGATGGTGTTATGAGGGGCCTGACGTGGTGTAGTAATTCCCTCACAGATGGTGTGATGAGGGACTTGACGTGGTGTAGTAATTCCCTCACATATGGTGTTATGAGGGACATGTGGTGTAGTAATTCCCTCACAGATGGTGTTATATGAGTGAGGTTTGGTCCCAGGCCTTCCTATCGTAGACGGATTAACACATCGGTGGTTGTTGTTGGGTCTCGCGGGCCGTTATCACTGGGTACCTGGGACCTCACTGTGTGAAGGTTAACTTGGGTACGACTGTTACTGTTGAGTTGTTCTCACTGACTTAAGCACTGTTCACCACTGTTCACCTCTGTTTAACACTGGTTCCGTTCCTTTCCTAAATGAAATTGTAACTTCTGGCGAGAACTTGTTGATATTCCGGTGGGGAGGAGGGTTCAGGGGAGGGAGTTGGTATGGGCCAACTTAACAGTTGACCTGGCTGCTCCGAGAGGAGCGCCAGGTACGTCTTGACCCTTCGGTGGTGTGTGTGTGTGTGTGTGTATGTATGGGCATTAATGTGTAAGTTTTTGTGTGTATGTATGTGCATTAATATGTAGGCCTGTGTGTGTGTATGTATATGCATGAATGTATGCGTGTGTATGTACAGGGTATGTATGTGGAGGAATGTGTGCATGTGTGTCAGTACCACTAAAAACATTCAAAATGGCGTCACAAACACACTAAAACACTCCTTGAACTATACACAATACCTCACCAACATTTTAAAACGTCACAGCATAAACAAAATAAGCACTACTTTAGAGCTATGAGTCATACACAGTCATACATAGTTATACACAAATATACACAAATATACACAGTCATACATAGTTATACACAAATATACACAGTCATACACAGTCATACACAGTCATACACATGATGTAAGTTTGAACAGTGAGTCAGTATTATCTAGCTCTGAGAGTCTGTCTTTCCCGCCAAAATAAAACAACTGACGATTGCTTGTAAACATTAACCACGTGGTTCTCAGGTGTGCCTTTCCGCCAACAAATGCTGACAATTGTTTGTAAACATTAATCACATGGGCTTAAGGTGTGTCGTTCCCGCCCAAAAAAAAGCTGACATAAGAACTTATAAGATAAGGATGGAGGAAACTGCAGCAGGCCTATTGGCCCATACTGGGCAGTCCCATTTACACCTAACCCCTATCGCTCATATATTCATCCAACCTATGTTTGAAGCTATCCAGCGTATTCAAGTTAATGGTGATGTTTGGTAACTTGTTCCACTAATCCACTACTCTATTTCCAAACCAATGTTTACCCATTTCGCTTAAATCTAAATTGGTCTAATTTCAAACCATTGTTTCAAGTTCGTCATTGTTTGTAAACATTGGCCACTTGGGTTAGGACGGAGAGATGGTATTGTAAGCGTTATCTGTTATTGTAAACACGAGAGGTGATTAATCCTGGGTATTTGAGTACGTCTGTTGATGATGAACAAGTACTAGGACTTTCCCATTGAGTACAGACATAGAGAGAACATAGACCATCACTCACACACACTCACACACACACACATATTGAGTACATCTATGCAGAGTAGCGCGTAAACAAAGTCGTAGTTTTGGTTCTGTAAAACAAACACTAACGATTTCACACAGATTCGAAATACAAAACAGTATTTAAATTACAGCGGTCCAGTTATTTCCACACGGCTACAGCATCAAGTTTATGTATAAAATATATATATTTAAATATACATGTGTATTTTATATGGATACATAATTATACATGTATTTGGGCAGGTTATACTGTACATAATGGTGCAAAATAGTTTAGTTAACGCTGGAATTTCATGCGTGAAATCCGCCTCAGAAAAGTGATTCGTTTAATACAATTTTATCCCATATTTTATACATATATTAAATTTTAAATGCATCAAAATACAGGAGATAGATTAAAAAATATATTAACATATCTAAATTGCTCATAGGATTTTGATATAAGGGTGAGAATTTACATATAAGTGACTTATGTTTGATATAGAAAAGAAAGCGCTTGAAGCTCCGTTTTCTCTAATGTACAACCATTGAAATAGGGGTACACTCAAGTAAACTGAAATCCCTGTGTATTTTGTCGCATCTAGGGTATTTAGTTGTATTTTAGTACTTAATTGGTTATTATAGATACATTATATAGTTCTACCGTCATTGTTTGAGTTATTTGGAGTTATTTATTGTGTATTTAATAATAAATTGGTTTAGCTTTTCCCTTGGTGGATGTATTTTATAGTTTAATTAAGTTAGTTTGGTTAGGTTATCATAGGCATGTGCAGTAAATCAATGACCTAACCTAGTCTAATCTAACCAAACCCAACCCAACACAAACCCAACCCAACCAAACCTAACCAAACTAACCCCACCCCACCCCACCCCATCCCACCACACCACACCACACCTAACCTAACCAAACCCACAATTTAGTATCGCTTCCCCTTGCTGATAAAATTTTACGATTAAATTTGGTTAGAACAGACATGATATTCACCTAACAGCTGTACAAACAGACTGTGGTCAGTGTTCCCCGGTCGTGTTAAAGTGTCGACACAGATCGCTGCACCAGAAAGACAGACAGACACTGGCTTCATGGTGTGTTGGTGACTCAGCCTTGAGTTAGCCTTGAATGGAGGATAAGGTTGACCTTGAAAGTTGTAGCCTTGAATGTGTGATGATTTTAATGTTGTTGATGATGATGATAATGATGATGGTGCTGTTATTTTACTGCTGCTATTGATGTGCGATTTTGATAATGTGATGATGATGATGATGATGATGACAATGATGATGACGACAATGATGATGATGACGATGATGATGGTAGCAAAGCGTAACATGTTCCTTAATAACACCATGTCTGTGATCTGTGAGCTCCAACAACGACTTCCCTCCTCAGAGCTCAGATGTAGACTGTACCTCCTGCCAGTGCCACAGCCCTCACAATATTAAGAGACCACGAGGGGCGGCTGTGGATTTGGCAGGAATACGTTAATTAGGTCAACTGGCTCAACCATGTTAATATTGTTATTATTATCCACTCTGTATCTGCATTTTTCTGGCTGAATAGAATGTTTCAATCAAACCTTGTAAGAGTTTACCGTATCACCGTGCATTTGTATATATATATATATATATATATATATATATATATATATATATATATATATATATATATATATATATATATATATATATATATATATATATATATATATTTGTAGATCCACAATGAAAACGTGAATAAGATAAATCTTGATAAAATCACACGGAAAACGGTCCGTTGTTTCCCTTTTTGTGATTTTATCAAGAATATATATATATATATATATATATATATATATATATATATATATATATATATATATATATATATATATATATATATATATATATATATAATTAACTATCGACTTTCTATTGATAATTTTACTATTTTTCGATTTATTTTTTATTTTATTTTTCACTATAGAGGTTAATTAACGTTGTTTTACCTGGAGTTAAACAGGTTTAACAACCATTAGCTGTAAGAGTCGGGCGGTGTGTCTGTTCGCCTGTACAATATACTGTACATATTTACTCGTAGGAAAATATTACAATTCGTTATACTAAATTTATCAAAACTTTAAAAACCAGATCATAATTGACTTTTTTTTAAAGTTTATGAATAATAATAATTCTCAGTATTGGAACTTCGTCTAAATTTGTCACTTGTTTCACACAAATGCACAACTAAATCTTTAGGTAACATTTACTCATAATAAACTCATTTTAACATTAATTATTCATCACAGACTCTATTAAATATTAATATAATTTTATTTAGGTGGTCATAGATGATTAGTTAAAAAGATTTTATAATTATACAACTTAAAAAAAAAAGGTAAGCGCCATCTATGAGTTAAAAGCGTAACTAAAACTCTTCATCACAGTGATACGATGGAAAATGTCCGTCTGCGTATTATGGAACTACGTCATCAGCCAGCTACCAGACCAAAACAAGGCAGGTGACAAAGATGGAGGACGTTGCTGCGGTTACAACCCCTCCAGGGAAAATAATCCCCCTGAGGCCTCGGTAAGACCTTTGTTACTATTGTTAGATCTTAAATATAACCTTAATGATAGTTAGGGTGAATTTATAGTATCACACCGCTCTTATATTTCCCTATTAAAAATGTGTGTCGTAATGTTTGCACTATTCTAAGACATTTTTCTTCTATGATATTTCCACCGGAAATTAAGGATAACTGAGATATTAATTTTCAAGATTATTACTTTCTCTCAGTCACAAGTGTCGCCATGATTTGTTTACTTATGGCGGAGGTGGTCTGACCCCCTGCTCACGCATCGCTCCAGGCCTCCGTCTTTGCTCTTTAAGCGTCTGGGGCATGAACAACGGGTCAGGTTAGGTTAGGTTAGGTTAGGTTAGGTTAGGTCAGGTCAGGTCAGGTCAGGTCAGGATTAGGATTGGTTTGGTTTTCTTGGTTGGTTGGTAATATAATTTGTTATTTACTCTAAAAAAGAAATTCAACTTTTTCCGTCATGATTGTTTGGTGTGTGTGGGGGGGGGGGGTATCTAAAAAAAAACACGTAATTTCCTTTGGAAATGGATATCAAGTTCGTTCGAAACTCATCAAATATAAAGGAAAACCTATTTTTAATATCGAATTAAAGACCGGTGTGATACTATAAATTGACCATAGTTAGTAGTTGTTGGTGTATTATTATAATGAGAGACAGAGTATTTAAGCGTTAATTAAGGTCATTGTGTTGGGTCGTCTGGGAGTAGCTGGTAAATTGTCGCTTTGTTTACATATGAAATTTAAGTTGAAATTGTTTTTTTGGGTGTCTTAATGTTCTGAACAAATTCTGGTTAATTTAACTTAGGTTAGGTTTCGGGTAGCTTTAGGTTAAGTTCGTTTTGGGTTAAGTTATGTTAGGTTTTGGTAAGGTTACGTTAAGTTTCGGTTAGGTTCGGGTAGGCTAGGTTTCGGGTAGGTTAGGTTAGGTTTTTGTGTGTCCACCCCAAAACGTTAGGTTGGCAAGTACTGGCTCTCTGTTACACACTGTTGACAAGTACTGGGCATGTACTGGCTCTCTGTTAAACACTGCTGGCAAGTACTGATCATGTACTGGCTCTCTGTTACACACTGTTCAAGTACTAGCCATGTACTGCCATGATCACATAACGTGGTTTGTCCGTTCAACGCTCGATTATTCATTTTATGCTACATCGCCCACAAAACATATGAACCTTTGAGTCCCGCAGAAGAGACGTCCGTCCTCTAATTTTCAGTATGTCGTAGTCCTTCGTTTTCTTTTGTGTACTCTATCAGGGACTCGGGTATTTCTGTTCATCTCCTAGGGCGGGGGTTCCCAAACCTGGGGTCGCGACCCCAAATGGCGTCGGAAGGCTCATTAGGTAGGGTCGCAAAGAGGTCATGGGGTCGGTGGGGTCGCGGGGGTTTTTTGGGTCTGCCAGCTCAGGTCACATGGGGAGAGGATGGGTGGAGTAACTGACCAGTCCCTCCCACTCTCCCACCACTAACCCAGAACAGTTGAGTTGTGCAGTACCCCGCCCACCTCCACCCCCAGTAAAGGGTGGGGCCGGTCGATGACTGTCAGGCCAGGTGACAGGTCGCAACATATGATGATTTGATCTTGTCGACACTTGCCAAGCATCGGCAAGATGCTGCAAGATCAAAGGCTGCGACCTATAGGTACCTGGCCTGATACGGTCACTGACCCTGGCCAGGAAACAGGTCGCAACCTTTGCTCTTGCTTACGCTTGTGGATTATCTTCAGCCTCACCAGTTTAATCCTTAGTAAGGACAATCCTTACTATCAGTAGGTTAGTGCTATGCCAGTAGACCTGCACTGAGTCTGACAAACTGACCGGCCACGGCCTGCTTTGTGACACTAAAATTAATTTGCAATATCAGATGAAGGTCAACTCAGCGCTACTTGATTTATTAAGCAAATTTAATTATGTCATGGTAATTGTATGCATTCACTTTGTCGTGTATATTAATTTGTATGCGTATTACTAATTATTTGCCTGTTATAAGCACACTGTATTTTATGGTAAGTGTAAAATTGAAATATTTTTAGTACTATATGCAATATATTTTCCAGGCATTATGGATAGGTTTTTGAAGACATCATTGGAGCCAGCCACCAAGAAACGGAAACGCTCTATCAATCCATCATTCCTCGACAAGTATGGTGTAGCTGACGTCAGTGGTAAAGGGGTTTGTGTTATGTGTTCTAAAGAACTTGCTGAGGTATCCTTGAAGCGGAACAAACTACAGAGACACGTGGAAACTCACACAAATGTTGCTGTACTTTCAGAAGAAGCTCGCAAAAGAATTTTTCATCATCGTCATAAAAATCTAACCAAGTCTCAGTCAATTTTAAGCAGAACACTATCTCACAAGGAAAGGATGGAAATGTTCTCATATAAGACAGCTTTTCTCATTGCTCAGCAAAAACGTCCTTTCACGGAGGGTGAGGCTATCATAAAGCGAACTTTAAGGAACTTTTGCGAAGTATTTGATGGTGAACCATTTGCCAAAAAGATAACTGAAACTGTTGATGATGCTACTCTGAGTAATAACACAAAGACGCCTCCAGTGTCTTGCAGCAGACCTGAAAGAGCAAATTTTGGAAGACTTCAGAAATTCCCCATGGACAGCCCTGGCAGTGGACGAGTCAACTGATATTACATCACAGCCGCAGCTTCTGATCTTCGGAAGATTTCTTAAGGAATCCTCAGTAGCTGAGGAACTGCTTGCTTGTATTTCACTTGAAACTACAACACGAGGCGAAGATATTTTCAGTGCTATAGATAAGTTCTTCACTGAAAACAATTTGGAATGGAGTAAGGTAACTGAATGCAGCATGGATGGTGCCCCATCAATGATGGGCAAGAACATTGGATTGCGTGGAATTTTATCAAGAAAACATCCTCACATTAAAACAAACCACTGCATCGACGCTTATACTCATGATCCCTCCCAGTAAGTCCCGCTTTCGAAGACAGTTGTCAATGCGTTTTTTATTCCACCTTTTCCTGGCAAGCTCAGTCTTGGATTAGTCTGTGTAAATCAACTCAAGTAATTCGCCAGACCCCTGTCAACTGAGGGTCATCCTTGAATGAGTGACAGTTGGTTTGTTTATAATTTCTGTCATTGCGTGAGTAGCGATCGCTGACAACCCAGGGGTATATGAACCAGTCGAGTAGAGAGTCGTCCTCTGTGATGAGTCCTCTCCAACTTGTCTACAGGTAGCTGTGTTCTCCCGTCGATATAACCATTCAGTTTGATTTAGTCATTTGTAGTGAATTATCAGTGTTCATGTTGTGACTGTAATTGTCATTCACCCAGTGTGAGAAGTAATATAAAGTAAATGTCGTCTGTCGTTGCTAGACGAAAGATGTTGTTTGTGTTTGAACCACCATGCTTTCCCTCTGTGACGCTTCCTCTCCAACTTGTCTACAGGTACGGGGGGGGGGGGGCTTAATTGAACACCCACCGGTCACTCAGAGCCGGTGGATAGTCAGCAGTGGTCAATATATGAGCGATGGCGCTGGTTCGGCATGATTAATCTGCTCACTCTACCTCGTGGAGCTAGATCCCAGACTCGCCATGTGTCTGGCTTCCACCGATCACAGCAACGGTAGTGAGCCCCAGTGTACTACCCTTGGAATGCATTCCTGGCATTTATGGCTCACAGTGTTTGATGTATATGTTTGGGGATGATTAATTGGAAATAATTATCCCATGTTGGGTAGTGGACCCATGTATGAGTTGGTTTCAGTAATGAAGTATCACCTGTAAGTTTGTCATGTATGTAATGAAATGTATCACCAGTAATGTGGGTGAAGTAAGTACCCACTTGGATTGGCAGTTAAGAGAAGCCAGGAGTTGTCATGTAACTATGTACTGTAATGTAACGCCAGTAAGGTTATGTGTAGTAAGAGTAATAGGATCTGAGTAAGCGCAGTGGAGTAGGCCGAGGAGTTGCACCTTGGAGTGGTATGTTAATAATATCTTTTTCCCTTTTTATTTCTTATTAATAAACCTGTTCTTTGAGTATTTTAGGAGTGTTCATTTTTCACCACAATAGTTCACCTTTATTTCCGTCCAAGTGACTTAATGTCAGAGTTACTATACCCACGTGCCGGCCCTCGTCCACGCTACCAAAAAGAACTGAGGTTATGTAAGTAGAAGGAACAATTGAGTGAAGTACAAGAGCAGTATGAGTAAGATAAGGGTGGCAGTGTGAGTAGGAATCGCCGCCCTTACAATACTGTTTTGATATATGAATATTAGAGAATCCGATGGAAACATAGAAAGTGTTGTCAGTCTTGTATTATAGAAGTTAGATAATTGTCTGAGATGTAAACACAAACCGGACTTATCGCTCGAGTTTAACGGAAAGTCTCAAGTTATCTTTACCTCAGAACACCCCCTGGTATACTGCCATCCTGAATATTTGTAGTCAGTTATATTCTTGTATTTGAAAGCTCAGTCACTGCTTAGTTTGAAAAGTTAAACTTAGAAGATTAAAATAAGTTCGCAACCTAATTCTCATTCGCCAATGTGAGGGAAGTAGTTGATTTCTCTGTAAGTTGGGGCTTGGTGGCGTGATGGTGTAAGACGTTGGCTGGAGGAATCTCCAGACCTGACCTGGTTATAACAGTGATCACAAACGATAATGGGTCGTAAGTGAGTACCGCTATTTCACATCACATGTGAAAGAAAAAATTGTTGAGTTTAACTGAGTGTGACAGCGAAGGGTAACCTGACTCACTAAAACACACCTGGTTCAGTGTCGCTCTCCTCACACCAATTAGTTGTTATTATACTGAACCTTTATCAAGTAATGAATACATTGAAAACTCTTGATAAATTTGATATGAGTTCTGTCAACTATTATAATGTTCATTCAAAACTAATTTCCCTTTTATATTCTGATTTTCGAATGGATATTTCTATCACTGTAGATTTCTGCTATTCATAAACAAGATATTAACACAATAACACATCATCATCACCCATCAGCAGCAACGTTGGCCGATACTCACATTAATATCCTTCCAATCTCTTTTTTGATGAGTATTCGTTTTACTCACACTGCCCCGTTGCCAGTTCCACTGTGTGTGTTGGTGGGAGGGTCGGCGCATGTGACCTATCGTCCAGGAAGGGTACAACAGGCTATGCATATGCACCCTTCACCGCCAGTGTACCACGAACTTCTGAACGGAACTGAACATATAATGGCTAGTTTGGTGATTCTGTGCGACGTATTGAACGACGTAGATGGTCATAGATGCGAGATTAAACTCCTTTTGAATTAGCAATGTAAACGCCTTACAGTTGTTGAATTCATATTATTAGACGGTGGTTGATTATAATTTTGGAGGAATATTTTATGTAGTGTTTTGAACTCTTTAAAAAATATATATATTCGAGGACAAAGTTTACTTGGGATTTTCTTTTTTTTACTTTGTTACTAAAATAATAAACTACTATCCACAGTAAGATATATCAAGAGGGGGGGGGGGGTTAAAACTCTCGTGAAGCACCCAGGCTAGTTGAGGCGGGAAAGTGGGAGGAAGTTAATGGTCGGCTTGGCAATACATTCGCTGTGTTTATGGTCCAAAGTGATTCTGACTCTTTGGAAATATATGAATAATCAGGACAAATACAGTACATCCTACATGTTCTAATGGTGTTAAATTTACGCTCATGATTTGTATAAATGGAGGATGTGAGTTCAAGAGGGAGGCGGGGAAGGAGAGGGGACGGAAGGTGGATATCTAACGAGTTTTCTGACCGCTTTGTTCAGCTCTAAATAAAAGGGGGGGGGAGTGTTTCTCATTTCCTGTGTCTTACTTAAGCTGGGTGTTACTGTACTGTACATTTAGTTATTGTAGAACTTTCTCCTTATCGGGTTCAGTAACAGCTATGCTATGACCAGCTTCTAAATTCTGTAAAGCCAATAACTCATGTTAGTAATATTGTGGTGACATTAAGGATGGTAATTTCAAGTGTAGTGTAAAATTTAAAAATGGAATCCTTCGGTAGCAGGGTTATAAAACTCACAGGTGTGGAGTTTCGAATAAATGCTTGGAAATGGGAGAATTATTTATGAATTTCAAGTATCCCTTTACAAAAAAAAAAATCTAACCTCAGGAATAGCATGTACAGATCCTCCCGAGTTGAAGATACCTTAACGAAGACCTCTACTATCAGCAACGTCCATGGTGGTGGTGACAGAGGTAACATGATGCCACGACTCGTTACTTGGATTATGGTTGAGGGATGGTGAGAAAAATAGCTGCGTGTAGTCAGTGAGGAGTTTGTCTGTATACACGCGGTCCAAAATACCAAGAGCAGAAGCACTATTGTTCCCTTCACGCAGGCCTAATCCGTGTTTTGTGGAGGAGGGGTTGGATGACTGTAAAGTACTGGGTCCTGGATCTCCACAAGAGCTGCAGCCCACCGAAGGCCTCTCTTTAGTATCGATTTGAGGCTTCCACGAAAGGCCAGATGAAACCTCGACTGCTACATCGTAAAACTGACTGGAGATTAGGTGTGAGGTGTTTGTCAGGTGTGTAAATAATTTGATCTTGGCGGAGATGAAGCCGGGGATGTGGTTACACGATGAATGACCGTCTGAGTTCCTCACTATGGACTCCAGATCATGATGTGATTTTCTTTAAATATTCAAACTATATTTTTTCCACTTAAATCGGGGACGAATTAATTTAATGATGTAAAGACTCACAGCAACATAAGCGCCATTTTATCTACCGTCTTTGTGTGGTTAATATGTTTCTTTCCGTAAAGGTGAGGAGGAGAGGGAAGTTATTATACTAATCATTGGTAACCCAGGGCTAGGACAGAGCAGGTGTCTGGGAGGCGAATGATAGGAGGTTGAAAAAGCAAGATCGATGAACTCGTTAGCAATACGTTGGACTGAGTTGGTCTTCCCTTGTCATATCAACATCTTGACTATTACTTGAGTGTGTTTAGTACGAAGACTTTTATTTGTGATTCAGTTTTTGAACAATGTCTGCACAGAACCGACACCTGATATGCCTCAAGGTTCGTCAACAGTGTAAGGATAGGGTGTCAAGGGTGAAGCCTCAGGAGGGCAATTTATACAGTACATTAATGCAGGCTCATGGGGTGCGGGTCGCTACCTGTACGACCATGCATAGTGGCTGACAACCTGCCCTCACCTAGACAACACTGACAGGGGGATACCACACGGGGTTATTTACACCGTCTCAGTGGAATGGGTCATTCTTTTCGATAAAACTTTCATCAATGCCACCCCCCCCCACCACACCAGTTCTGAACCTTCAAGAATTTATGTGTTTTGTATAATTTAGTGTATGAAGCAGTGACCGGAGCCTGAGCGTGAAAACTGAACACTTCGACTCCTCCCTACCTCCCACCCCTTTGCCTTCATATGCCTTCAGTTAAATCGTACGAACTTTTCACATTCTTCTTCCTGGATGTTATTTATGAATTTGTTACTCAATAAATGTAGATTCAGGGATTTTTGTACTGAACGTCACCTGTGTTGATGTAAAGGATATTCGATGAACAAGCTGCGTATTTCTGTGTTATTTAAATTTTGGTTTTCTCAAATCCGAACAACTTCCTATATAAAACAAAGAAATCGACATGTTGATCGTTGTCGTCTCACCACTGTAAGAATATTAAAGTTAGAAAAATATCCAAAAACTAGACTATTGAATTATTATTAAGTTGGTTAAGTTGGTTCGTGTCGTGTGAAATTTAAATGAGTTCGTGGTCTTGTTCGGTGATATTTTTTTCTAACATTGACCAATTTACCTTGCCGCTCGCCTGTGTCCCGATACTACATTCTCACATTAATGTTTGTTAGTTTGTTTTTAAATTGGGGGACACCAGAAGACGCATCCAGCTATTGCAGAGTCTTAGAGCAATTTCGACACCATAAATGAAATAATCTTTCGTTCGTAGCTTAAAGAATATTAGAGGCTATTAAATGCGTTCTCAGATATCACAAGCTAAGACGATACTAATTGTTACGAGCGCTTAAGAATCCGGGGAGTTTTACGAAAAATAGCCCAAGTTGACTAAAGAAAACCAGAATGTTTAGATTTTCTCCGTTGAAATTTGTCCACCAACCAATTTATTTTTTAATATAAAAATGAATCCTATTGGTGAGAGTTTGAAGTATCTTAAAGGAATAGGGTTTTTATTAAATCTTTTATCGGAAAATATCGTTTAAGCCTAGTAAAATTACTCTTCGTACTCACATGGACTCTCTGACCTCTCACAATGCTCATATATATATATATCCTTAGTACTCACAAGGACTCTCTGACCTTTCACAACGCCCATAATTACTCTTAGTTCTCAAATAGGACTCGAATCTCACAACGCTCTAAATTACTCTTGTACTCACATGGGCTCTGGTCTCTGAAAGCATTATAGTACAGTATTATTATACCTTATCGTGACTTAGGAGAAACCTAATAACAATAATTCCCTGATTACCCCACCCCCGCCCCCAACGTAAATCTTAACTCAATAATAATATAGGTAGAAATAATAATTATTCTTATAACAAAACTTTTCAGTCTAACCAAATGAAAATATAGAATAAAAGTTTCTACCTCACGTCATGGGGTAGACTGTGTACAGGCCGGGTTGGTAGGCTGACCTCTCAAAGCAATCATACGTACACTAGATTTCACGTCAATCGGTTCAGTAGTCCAGGAGAGGAAGGCGAAAATAGGCTTTTATACTTGATGGCTCTGTTAACCAAACTGCCATGTATGTACTGTATGTAGGTATATGTTGTATGTGTTGCGTGTATATATGTATTTTTTTTTTCGTCTATGCAACACCATATACTTCGTTCAAAGGTGTGTAGTTTACAGCTCAATGACCACGTATGGCAACTTTCACTTCTGGATATGTTGGAAATACTTTTTTTTTTGTAGTTTGTTGATATGGCAGAGTCCTGTGACTGACACCTCTCTTGTGTGTTGCTTGTAGGGATTGTTTTTTGTGATATTTATTCATTTGTATTTTTTTCTACTTTTATTCATTGATTATTATTTTAATATATTTATTTATTATATTGTTGAGACCTTCCTTTCACTGCTTACCCAGCCTCCACCACTGGTTACCAGCGGCCAGGGTTGTAAAACAGAGGCAGTAGATATCTCAAGTGTCGTCGAATTACCACTGGCTGTCCCGCCAGTCTCCGGATTTCTCGACGATTGGTATCAGTGTACAGACAACAGGCAGGTAGATTTCCACCAGGGGTCTTATTAAAAATTTGAACAGTTCCAAATTTTTTAAACTTTCATTAAAGATACAGTTTTTTGTGCTGATATTAAATGTGAAACTCAGGTTTTTACGGAAATGTTTTATTTGTGACTTACAGGTCTATGAATCACAAGTGCTGGCCGGCCATGCTTAACATAAGCATATACATGTTGTGTTGTCAATAGTACGAGAAACAATTAAGACCCTGCAACTGTGTGTAAATAAGGCAGAAAGTCAGATCATCAACCTGGGACTTGGTCAAATATGGCAACAGGGTCTACCATTAGAAAATACATTATGCTTCCAATATCTTCCCAGGCGGTAGTACCTCCCTGTTTGGTAGCTGCCAACTACCTACTACTGGACGTTTACATACTTTCCATCATCTACACTTTGTAAAGATGTTGGTTTATGTCGTTTCATCTCATATTGTAAAAAATCCATAAATTGCGCCCCGATTCGTTGGTTGCCATGCACACACAAACACAGATTGTGGGTTTGATTATTATATTACAGTGGGTAATGCTGTGCCGTTTAGAGGCTTTTGTACTAACACTTTATGTATTCCCGTTTATTATCCGTTAAACACTACACGTGGCTACATAAAACATCATATTACTTTCACACACACACATACAGAGAAAGAGAGAGAGAAGGGGGGGGGTACCAACCACACCACGTAATCACTGCTTCTGTACCAGTGATCGTCGCCGGGGTGTATCAGACCCATGGGTGCCAAATAATTTTGTAGTGGGTGTACACCGTCACACATGCGTTTAGAACCAACTCGCCAGTTTCCCTCGTTCGACAACTGTCTACAAACAAGATAGAAACTCTTGCCGGAAGAGTAGAGTTATTTCATTATAGGCCTTCCTCTTGTATGAAGAGTCCTGGTGATCCCAGAGACAGCGGCTCTACCTTATCTGGTCCACCAAGAACTCCTCGAGAGGCGTGTCCATACTTGGGAAATTATTTTACCTGTTGTCTCCGTCATGTTGTTGTTGTTCCCGCGTGGTCAAAATGTAAACAACAAATGACATTTTCTTACTTTTTTAAAATCACGATAATTAAACGTAAAAATGATAATCTTGGAAGAGTAATAATTACTTCATAATAATTTTGGCTTTATGATTTAAGTAAAAATTTGATTATACAACTATTTGTAGTATCAATTATAGGTCTTGAGTTGACTCCGGTACGTTGTACAAGTCGTCGGTGCAGACGGTCTGTACAGTTTAACAAGAGGACAAAGACAACGTCGACGATTCGTGAAAAAAATTACGACTAATGGAAAAGCTGACAATAGAAATGGCAGTGTGACGCCGCCTTTAGAGGCAAAAGAACCAGTATCAGATCCACGCTGACCTAGTGAACTTATACACGTACTCTACAGAACTTCAAGTGTATTGGTGACTTGGGGTGATAAATATTGTATTTCTCCCCGACACACTGTAAACGACCTGTCCACACTGCCCAGCTCTTTGATGTCACAATCGAGTTGACTTCCCCCCCGTTTCTTTCTTTACTCATTTCTCCCCCCCTCCCTCTCCCTACCTCTATCCACCCCTCTTCCCTCTCCCACTCCTCTATCCACCCCTCCTCCTCTCCCCCTTCCTCCTCTCCCCCTGTCTCCTCTTTCGCTAGGGTAGTGCTCCTCACTCTACTGAAATGCTTCTGACGGGGAGGTTATGACGGAGAGGGACTGATATGGAAGTTGTGAGGGGGAGGATCTGGTGCACCACTACCACCAATATTACACACCACCACCACCATTACGCATCACCACCACCATTACGCATCACCACCACCATTACGCATCACCACCACCATTACGCATCACCACCACCACCATTACGCATCACCACCACTAACATACGCACTGCCAACACTCAACATTTAGTCAACAACATAATTCTTGGTGTTGTCTCCGAGGCTTTATTAACTGTTCATCCTCGGGCAGTAAACAGAGCCCTGATAGAGTTAACTTCTCAAGAATCTGCTGTTTCCTCCACACCACCACGCATACAGCCAGTTCTCACGGAGTTATAAGACTACTATTAAACTCTGTCATGTATAGAGCACAGTCTTATGTATACATATTGTGAACAGGGTGTCTTATATACATATCGTGAACAGCGTGGCGTGTTATACATATTGCGAATACATTACCATTTATATATATTGTGTCATGTATACATATCACACAGACAGTGACATGTGTGTAACCAGTCAAGTATACATATCATGAACACAGTGTCTATGTCATAGATGTGTGTGTGTGTGTGTGTGTGTGTGTGTGTGTGTGTGTGTGTGTGTGTAGACCAGAGTATTTTAATCTTTTAAAGTATAACATTCATTTTATTGGATAAATAAAGAATGCTAATTATGGTATACATTTTTTCTCACCATAGAGGACGTTGTTAGTGAATCAAAAAAATAATAATTTGAATACAGTCCGATGATGATGATGAAAGGCGCGGACGAGATATTTTCAACCATACTACTTTTGTTCAGGTTAGTCTCACCGGGTCTAGGTTATTCAGCGTGAAAACCTACAATGTACTATTAACAATAACAACAAAATACACGTTAAAAATTATCAAAAAATCTTACTATACAACTGAATAGTGACCATAGCCAGAGCGGACTTCCCCCTCCCTCCTCCCTCCTCCCTCCCTCTCCCTCCCCCCCCTTCAGTTGTGAGGAGAGTGACAGTTGCATCACTACAGTTCAGAAATACGCAAAAAAAAGGCGTATTCAGTAATATTTAGTGTTTGAAATTCTATGCTTTTTATTTCAAGACTTTTATTCAATTTATATTGTACTCCTAACCTAACCTAACCTAACACAGGGAGACTATATTAATATGGTGGCAGAATGGTTACTATACTCACCTGGCGTTCATGTTAGTCCTTAGTTTGAATACCCAGCAGAACGAGATGGTTTGATGTCCGGTGAGAGACAAAAGTAACTCTACCAGCTTATAAAAAAAATGGATCATAAATGTCTAGATAATGTGTGTGTGTATGTAAGAAAAACCGTATATGTTTAAGTTAGGTTTGGTTAGGTTAGGTTAGGTTAGGTTTGGTTAAGTATATAATATAAAAGCTAGTAACAAGAGAACTGACAGCACACACTGAACACGTTATTACCAGAACTGAAAATCTCTTTAATAACAAAAAAAATTCATTTGTAATTGACCAGCGATACAATTATGCCATTCCTGCTATTTTTTTTGTTTTGTTTGTTTGTTTGTTTTTGTTGTAACATTTAATTCACCAACAATGGCTCTGTGCTGCTGGCTAGATCGACTCAGTGTCAACACCCGAAAAACTATACTATATGCTCGTTACCCCTATACCATTGTTTATGTCTGAGTGTGTGTGTGCGTGTGTGTTTATGTCTGAGTGTGTGTGTGTGTGCGCGTGTGTGGACGGGTAAGGGTTTTTTTTCCCATTTTCGTCACTTTTTTGGTCCAATACTTAGCACTTTTTTCACCGATATTGAGCACTTTTAAGCCACATCTACAAGTGTGTGCTTATCTCTCCTCAACACTTCTCGACCGACCCTGTGGCTGTGTTAATTTTTTTTTTCACCATCGTAATCTGTGGAGGAGATGGGGGTGGGGGGAGGGGGTGTTAATCTGACCACTACAAACCAACTTAATCGGGACTTTTTTTGAAATTGTAACAGTTTATTTAGCCTTGATAATATATGTAAACAACAACAACAACAACTACAATAATTATAACAACACAACAACAACAATATTGACATGACAGATCAATTTAAAGTACTTAGCTCTCTTGAAGGTAATTGACAAATACAGTACTACACCTTAACACGAAAAAAATCAATTATCGTATGAGAGTTCTTTTTTGGGGGGTTAGTTCCTTATCCCCTTTAGGTATTTGTTATATTGCAATGTATTAACAAAACAACAGATTCATCTACGTTGTTTCTATGTTAAATCTACGTTTATAATGACGTTTGGTCTTCATTTTTCATCGTCGAGTTTTGCGTTGAATCGTCGACGTCAGGTGGAATGTTTACACGCAACAGTTTACAAAGATTCCCGCCATATTTAGAATGAGAAGCATACAGGGAGTTCCACTGAGGAGATGTATGAAATAAAGATGAAAGAGAAGCCGGATGGATGTTCGTACACATAAACGTAAATACAGTGTGTGTGTGTGTGTGTGTGTGTGTGTGTGTGTGACCAGAGGAGTGAACACAACACTACTGACTGCCTGGTGTTGATGGGGACTTTTAGGGTATTTGTCTGGTTGTTTTCCTTCGGGAGGTGAGTGCTGGGAGCCTCGGCCAGGTATATGTCGCCTCACCTGACCTTATCCCGGTGAAGGTCATCAGGTGGGAGAGTTTATCACGTCATCAGGTGGGAGAGTTTATCACGAGGCGTCACTGATCACCTCCCTGCAGCGTTCACCTGTCTATCTCACCTTATCTCACATCCGATGTTTTGGCTGAACGTAAAATGTGTTTAGATAGATAGATAGTAACGGGGTGTAGTGGTGTGGGTGGGCCCGGACAGTGATGTACAAGTGTGTGGCATGAAGGGTGCCGCCCACCACCTGTGTCGTGGTGTGTCTCTCTTGCACTCACAAGGTGTACACACTCCACCCTGAGAGAGAGAGAGAGAGAGAGAGAGAGAGAGAGAGAGAGAGAGAGAGAGAGAGAGGATGACACCCCATATCTTCGTTCTTCCACCACCTTATCACTATCACCAATCCCACTTCACCACCCTCCCTACTCACTTATACACCCTCTTCCGTACCAACCTCCTCAGCCTCCCTCCCCGTCTCCTCACCCACCCTCCCCGACCCCACCATCAGCTCCCCGGGGTCGCCCTGGTCCCCACTGTCACACACATTATCCCGGGCTAAGAGGTCCTGACACCTGCCTCGCCCACCACCCACACCTTCATTTACTATTTTAAAACTCTGACGGTCGATAAAATTTTTGCCCATCTTAATATGTCAGTTACGTCTGTTAGCTGCCAGAGAGCGTGGTTTAACTGTGTGGTAATATTATAAATGTTAGTAAGTAATTGGCAGGGGGATAGATGGCGTGTTAGTGGTAGTGTGTGTGTGTGTGTGTGTGTGTGTGTGTGTGTGTGTTGTGGGTAAGGAGGGATAAGCAGTGCGGATTGTCCCGGTGCCTCAAGTTGCCGCAGATGATGGGTTCGCGCTGTGACCGTGGTGAACCGTAGACAACACCACCACGGTGAGCCTCAGCCGGCCGGCCAGTAGTCAGACGGTGGTTGGCGGCCGGAGAGTGTGGACGTCAGGGTACGGCCGCTCCGTCGCTAAGTCACTCTGTCACACGCTCGCTCGCTGCCGCCGCACACCCCCACAACTGTGATTGTGCCACAAACTCTTGAGTGTGTTGTGATTATTCGTGTTGCTGTTTTGACACAATGTTTTCATTTTTATTGTGCTTAACCTTGTAAAGAAAATTTACAAAGACATTAAATGTTAACTTACTGTGTGTAATTTGGCATAAATTGTGAGAAAAACCTAAGTTATACCATAACTATAGTTTAACAGCCGTGTTTTGAGAGAAAGCAACAGCAGGTTAGTACAAGTGAACGACAGAGTCAAATACTATGTGAGTGAACCTGTTGATCCAAGTGTAGGTCTGGGCGAGCGCCTCCATGCTACGGAGCACCTTGCTGGGGACCATAACCCAGCTGCCCACCACCACAGTTGCTTGTTGCTAGTGTGAGCCGGGACTCGTCACGCACTGAGTACTATCTGCCTGTGGTGCAGTATTATGATAAGGAGGCTCAGCGGTGAAAAGTTTTAAGCAAGTGACGGTACAGTTGACAAGGTGGAGCCTCAGCACCTCTTGAAGTACACGGGTAACGCGGGGAACTTGAGTGATTCTGTCAACATATTCTCGAGTCCTTGGTGGCCTGTGGACAGCAGGTCTTGCCCAGTGCCACCCGCGGAGCCGCCCACCACCGACAAGATGGTCCACCAGGTACAGGACCGATCCCCTCGTAAACGGGACCGTCGCGCCGCGGGCCTTATATTAACTCCGGGAGGCGGTCCTGACCTGCCAGACATGAGAGGGACACACTTCAAAGGGGACATCCGCCCTCCCCCCACCAAAATGTCCCGGCTGGGCATGTATGAGACCTACCAGCCCTGGGTTCTTCAGACCTATGGGGACTCAGCCAAGACCAAGACCATAACGAGGAACAAGTACCAACGAATCCTACAGATCCTTCGTGGGGATTACGCAGACAACGAGACGTCCAAGTTCAAGTTGTGGGTGAAGGGACGAGGGTTCAGGATCGGTCCCCCGCCTGGCTATCTGAACGGGGCAGTGGAGGACCCCATCATCACCCAGCTCACACCTCCCCCAGGACTAGACTATAACCCTGACAAGGACCCGTATCCCGACATCTACGTTCAGACAGGAACCATTAAGGTAAAGTTATACAGAGTTGTGTTTTTATATTGTACACATGTTTTGAGTTAGAATTAAAATTTAAGGAACATAAATCAGGGAACTGTGAATGTACTGTATGTCTGTCTTACTCCCAAACCTTGTCACTTGTGCGGGTACTCGTTAAGTCATAGTAATTACCTCGTTCATCATCTCATCCTCTACATGATATATTTTGACTCATAGTTTTCCCTCGTCTGTGTGGCCAGTGTCCCTCGATGGTTTAAAATAATTACATCATAAATACTGAGTCAGGACACACGGCGAGCCAGGCAGGAGGAGGTAAGAGTCAGTCGAGCCTGTTATCTGACCCATAGCAGCCGGTTGCCGTCTGGTCGGCCTCAGCCGCCGTTTGCCACAGCCACCCGCAGCTTTTATGACACCTTCAGTAGTTATGTTCCATCGTACCGCTATCACACCTAGTGTAATAAACCGGTAACTATTTGGTCAAGCTCTCCCGCCGCCCAGTTCTTGTCGCAGTGCAGGTTGTCTCGTGTTAAACAGGGCGCTACATAATTGGCATTCCACTTCCAATTATGTGAATTTTAATGATGTGCAAGCATAGGTACCTCTTACCCCAGTCCCCCCTCCCACTTAGCTCCGCCTTGAGGGTGTGTGGTGATGGTACCAGCATCAGGAGGCGGGCGTCTATCCCCACCTAGGCGTGCCCCGCTCTAACAGTCCCCTTGAACCTTCCCTGCCCGTCCGCCCTCCCGTCCTCCCTGCCCCCCTGGCCTGCCTGCTCGCTACGGGACGGGGCGAGTCATCTGGGTCGGCCCGCCTGTGTGTGTGTGTCCGGCCCGCTGCTGCTCACCCTCCTAGGGCTAGAAAGGCGCGAGTCTTAAGTGATTTATGTAAGCGTGACGCCCTTACGACCCTCGCCCGCCGTGAGAAGGATGTGGAGTTTCAGATTAACCGAGGCCGTGGGTGGCACTCCTCAACCTTTCGCTCACCTGTGTGTAGGCACCAAACTCCGCCCTGCAGCAGTACTGGCGAGTGTATGCCGCCTACTGCCTGCATCATGAAAAAGTAACTCGGTGTAATATATTGCCTCATGAAGTGGACGCAGTGGGTGGCTGAAGTTCTCTGGTGAACAGTCGAAATGTGTTGGAACGCGTGTTGTCTGCGGAGAGGCGTCGCCGCTCGCCTGCCATGTCTCGCACACGCCTCCGGCCACCTCCGAGCCACAACGGCGCGCGCCAAGCCTGACATTATGGTTTCTGTGCCTTTGTGACGGCCGCCGCTGCGCTCCTCTGTAACCACCAACCGGGCCGCCTACCACAAGGTCTTAACCCACACCTCAACATTTCCTTACATTATCACAATTACTGACGCTTCTATTTTATATTTTTTGTTATTGGTAAGATATATTACATGTATGAGTGTCAATAAATCAAAAAGCTATGTATTTTATGCTTAATTATGTGAAATAAGAGCGTAAGGGCGGGAGCTAGGCGGAAGAGAGTGTGTGTTATATGTCCGTGTGGAGCTGATGCCTGGGGTCCCGCGTGCGTGGTGGTGGTAGCGAGCGAAGTGTCAGCTGCCCCCGCTGCCCTGTGTACGTGTGTATGTGTGTACGTTCTAGGCTGCCTTGTATGTGCGTGCATCTAGGTGTACATACACATTTTAAATCTACGTGTCTTGATTATTCCGGGTGTAATAATGTATCCCAGCTCAGAGTCCCTCCCGTCACTACTGAGGGAGTGTTCAGGTGATGGTAATTAGTGAGGTGAGGGCCGGTGGTGGCTGCTCACCCCTGCTGTTACATATAGTGTTCACTCACAGCCAGACGTCATAACACCAACGCACGGAATCCCCCTTTAAAAGCCCCCCCCACCACCACCTGCCCGCACGATCACGCAGGGAGCTCTGGGGACGGAGGAGCTTGTTCGTCCTCACAGGGAACTTTAGAGAACGGAGGAGCCTGCTCTTGCTGAGGGGGTGTAGCCTCTCGTAACAGGAAGCTCCCCAGTTTACACGGTGGATGATATTTTGGGAAGAGAACTGACATACGAGAGGGGGAGGAGAGGGAGGGTGATGGTGAGAAGGAGGAGAGGGGGGGGTGCTGATGAGACGGAGGAAAGGAGAAGAGATATAGGAAAATGAGAGAGAGGGAAGGAAGGAAAAGAGACAGACGAAGGAGGAGAAAGGAGAAGGAATAGTTGAAGAAGGAGGTAGTGAGGAAAGAGAAGAAGAAGGTAGTGAGGAAAGAGAAGAAGGAGGTAGTAAGGAAAGAAAAGAAGGAGGTAGTAAGGAAAGAGAAGAAGGTAGTGAGGAAAGAGAAGGAGGTAGTGAGGAAAGAGAAGAAGGAGGTAGTGAGGAAAGAGAAGGAGGAGGTAGTGAGAAAAGAGAAGAAGGAGGTAGTGAGGAAAGAGAAGAAGGAGGTAGTGTGGAAAGAGAAGAAGGAGGTAGTGAGGAAAGAGAAGAAGGAGGTAGTGAGGAAGGAAGTGTGGGCGCTACCTCATTAAGGCAGAGTTTTACTAAGAGGGGACACGACGGGAATATATTTGTGTGGAGCTTATAATGAGGTGGACCCGCATCCTTTAATGAAGCGGGGTATACTGAGCCATGGGGGTATGCTGAAGTGGGGTATACTGAGCCATGGGGGTATGCTGAAGTGGGGTATACTGAGCCATGGGGGTATGCTGAAGCGGGGTATACTGAGCCATGGGGGTATGCTGGAAGGGGCATACTGAGCCATGGGGGTATGCTGAAGGGGTATACTGAGCCATGGGGGGTATGCTGAAGTGGGGTATACTTTGTATGTGGGCATGGGGGTATGCTGAAGTGGGGGGTATGCTGATATACTGAGCCATGGGGTATGCTGGAAGGGGGGTATACTGAAGGGGGTATACTGAGCCATGGGGGTATGCTGAAGCGGGGTATACTGAGCCATGGGGGTATGCTGAAGCGGGGTATACTGAGCCATGGAGGTATATTGATCTTATACAACAGTGGTGGCCTTTATCACACACACACACACTATCAGCACACCAAGAACCTGATGGATGTTTGAGAGAGAGAGAGAGAGAGAGAGAGAGAGAGAGAGAGACCTGTTTACCTGGTGGTGGACCTGGTCTTGTGCATCACACTCTAATTTGTTTGTGTGTGGGGGTGGGGGCGTGGTCGTGCTGTAATTATATGGGCGTGACTGTGTGTGTGTAGGGGAGGGTAGAGTATGGGCGTAGGTTATCATTGGAGTGGTCGAGGGTGTGTTTGCAGTGTGAGGGTGTTGAGGAAGAGGGCGTGTGAGTGTGTGGGGGATGCTATAACGGGCAGAAGAGCAGCCGACACACCAATTGGTGTAATCGCCTCCTGTCACTGCCCCTGCTGCCTCCTCCCTCCCGGCTGGCCCCTGCCACCACCACCCCTGGCCAGGCACCACCCCCGGCCAGGCCCTGCCACCTACCACCACGGCCCTGGCCAGGCCCCGCTACACACCCCTGCCACACCCCCCCCGGCCAGGCCCGCTATCACCCCCGGCCAATCCCCGCCACCACCCCCGGCCAGACCTCACCACACCACCACCTCCCCCGGCTAGGCCATAAGAAGCAACTCCCGGTGGTGGGGGAAATGTCTCTCTGGATCGGATGGTGAGGGGGGCACCACTTCACTCATCCTTCACACCCACTTCTCTCTAACAATTAACGTAAGACCCATAAATCAACCCACATTTATCCTCTAGTGGTGTGGGCATGCACTAGTAGGGTGTGGGCGTGCATTAGAAAGATGTGGGCGTGCGGTAGAGTGAGTGAGCGTAGAGGTCAGTTAGTTATTTATTAGTTATTTATGGTTAAAGAGAGAGAGAGAGAGAGGGAGAGAGAGAGATACTGCTGAACTTTTCACTCTCGCCGTCAATAATTCTCTCGTCTTTTTGGAGAATTACTCTAGTATGGCCGAGATAATTATAAAGCAGTAACCTGACACTTGAATGAATGTATGTCCAGTGTTCCTCCTCAGTAGTGACGTTAAAAAAAATATCCCTAACATCCCAGAACACAAAATTCCTTCCCAAAATGGCGTCAAAATTCCCCATCGACTTTAGTATCAGATGGGGATAATTTGTACGTATATATAAAATTCTTGTCAATATCCTCTTAGCTGGTTACCTTACCTCGTGTACTTGATGAAGTTTTGTAAGTTTTTTAAGGAAGATTGACAATGGAAAGGTGATAATGGATTGGTAGTGTGGTGAAAATGGTGAGGAATGTGGTGTGATGGTGGGAGCAGGTGGTGGTGAATGCCTGGTAATGATGGTGATGAGTCGTGTTATGGTGAGGGGGGGGGGTGATGGTAGGTGTTGGCGGCAGCGCAGGAAATAACAGGGTGTTCGAGGTGAGTCTCTGAGTTGTTACCAGGTTGAGGTGTGGCTTGTAATGGTGGTTGGGGTGAGGGTGTGGTGGCAGTGGTAGAGTGTTAGGGTGTGGTAGCAGTGTGAGGGGTGTGGTGTCAGTGGTAGAATGTAAGGGCGTGGTGTCAGTGGTAAGTGTGTGGTTGTAGTGTGGCGGTGGAGGAAAGGTGTTGTTCCACATGAAGATAGTGGAAGGTCGGGACACACCCACCAGTAGTGAGGCGGGTGGTATTGACGGTGGGTGATGGTGGTAATGGGTGGGCGGTTGTGGGTGTTGCTAGTGGCATTCTCATAGGGTTTTATTTTACTCCTACTTTTTGAATCATCAATACACACACACACACACACGTCACTGTTCACTAGCATCCCTCCTCCTCTTCCTCACTTCTCCTACTTTCCAAGACGTCTTCTCCTGGGATTAAAGAAGGTGGAGATGGAGGAGTAGGTGAAGATGTCAGAGAAAGAAGAGGAGATGGAGAAAGAGGGTAAGAGGAGGAGGAAGAGGAAGAAGAAGAGGAGGAGGAGGTCTAGGAGTTGGATGGAAGACGACCTCAACACACCGTACTGTCCGCTTCACTATTTTGTGGTGGCCCCCAGCTGGTACTGGTGCAGCCCAGATGGTACGCGTGAGCAAGTAGTGGTGCACAGCTGGTAGTACACAGGTGGTGGTGTCCAGGTGATAGTGGCCTGGCAGCAATGGTTGGTTGTGGTTGTTATCAGTGGGTGGTGGCAGGCAGATGTTTCTACTATAGGTATGGTTAATGGTTGTGTATACAGCTTTAATAGTGTTGGTAGCCAGTGGTATAGTAGTGATAACCAGCTGTTGGTGATCTGGGAGTGGTGGTGAGTAGGTGGGGGGGGGTCAGTACACTAGGGGCGTGGGTCAGGCACACTAGGGGCGTGGGTCAGTACACTAGGGGCGTGGGTCAGGGCGTTCAGGGGCGTGGGTCAGTACACTGGGGGCGTGGGTCACAGTACACTAGGGGGCGTTGGTCTGTACACTAGGGGCGTGGGTCAGTACACTAGGGGCCGTGGGTCACTAGTACACTGGGGCCTGGGTCAGGGGGCGTGGGTCTGTGCCGTGGGTCACACTAGGGGCGTGGGTCTGTACACTAGGGGCCTGGGTCTGGGTGGGTCTGTACACTAGGGGCCTGGGTCTGTACAAGGGGCACACTAGGGGGCGTGGGTCTGTACAAGTACACCAGGGCGTGGGTCTGTAGGGGGCGTGGGTCAGTACACTAGAGGGCGTGGGTCTGTACACTAGGGGGCGTGGGTCTGTACACTAGGGGGCGTGGGTCTGTACACTGGGGCGTGGGTCTGTACACGAGGAGGCGTGGGTTGCACACTGGGGGCGTGGGTCTGTACACTGGGGCGTGGGGTACACTAGGGGCGTGGGTCTGTACACTGGGGGCGTGGGTCAGGGGGGCGTGGGTCAGTACACTAGGGGCGTGGGTCAGCACACTAGGGGCGTGGGTCAGTACACTGGGGGCGGGTCAGCACACTAGGGGCCGTGGGGAGTACACTAGGGGCATGGGTCTGTACACTAGGGGCCTGGGTCTGTACACTGGGGCGTGGGTCTGTACGCTAGGCGTGGGTCAGCACACTAGAGGGCGTGGGTCTGTACACTAGGGGCGTGGGGGGCGTGGGTCTGTACACTAGGGGGCCTGGCTGTACAGGGGGCCTGGGTCTGTACACTAGGGGCGTGGGTCTGTACGCTAAGGAGCGTGGGTCAGTACACTAGAGGGCGGGGGTACACTACTAGGGGGCGTGGGTCTGTACACTAGGGGCGTGGGTCTGTACACTAGGGGCGTGGGTCTGTACACGAGGAGGCGTGGGTTTGTACACCAGGGGCGGGTCTGCAACACTAGGGGGCGTGGGTCAGTACACTAGGGAGCGTGGGTCTGTACACTAGGGGGCGTGGGTCTGTACACTAGGGGGCGTGGGTCTGTACAGTGTAGCTCCACCAGAGACGGAAATTGCGGCAGCGGCCTTGGTCGTAATGTGTTGTTTACGAGCTCGTCTGCGACCACGGACACGGACATGACACGTACACTGCAATGGCACGTGAACGGACATGGAACGCACACAGACATGACACACGTACGCGACATTTATACGTACACGTGTGACATATTATATAACGTCTTTCAGTTGTGAACAAGTTTATGTTATGCGTTTGTTTTGACACAGTGCTGCCTTGTATGTACACACCCATGTACACCAAACCCGCGTACACAACATCAGGGCAGAACTATGTACACATTCCCACGTACATCATTTCTGGAAGCCGTGGAAAAATCCCTTAGGGGAGTTAGGGTGATGGATGCCAGAGATCTGTCCCTCTGCCTCACCCTAGTGGCACTCTATCACCCTTGTAGCACTGTGGCACTCAATCACCCTAGTGGCACTGTGGCACTCCACTCTAGTGGCACTGTGGCACTCAATCACCCTAGTGGCACTGTGGCACTCCACTCTAGTGGCACTGTGGCACTCCATTACCCTAGTGGCTCTGTGGCACTCCACCCTAGTGCTACTTAAAAAAAATTTATTAACATGTTCTGGCAGTGTTGTGCAACACTTCTTTCTACCATATTGCTCACCACAGTCTACCACGGCCGCACACTACAGCACCACACCAGAACAGGCAGGGTACAGGGTAGCCGGGCGGCCGTCACCCTCCACCCTGCCACTCCAAAAACAAAACATCACCCTTAACGCTCTCAGCCTTCAAGCCTCCGCCACCCATGCCGCCCACCACCTGCGCCGCCCATCTCACAGCCTTTAAGCTGGCGCTTGTACTGTCTCCCCCGCCCGGGGTGTCGTTAGTCCCGGCCCGGAGTGGAGGGCCCACAAGACACCTGCTCCGCGGAATGCTCATTAACACTCCTCCGCTCCCCCGCTGACACGCGCCATGACTCTACTCCCTGTGAGACCCACGCCTGCCTGCCCACGCTACCACGCCTGCCTGCCTGCCCACACCACGGTGTCTGCCTAGTGGTTCACGTCTCCGTGCCCACACCAGCATGCCTGCCTGCCCACAACAACACGCCAGTTTGGTGACCCACTCTACCGCCTCCACACAGCCAACACCACCACATCAACACCACACTAACAGCACCACCACCACCACAACCACACTACCACCAACATCCATCTTCGAGTGGTTGTAAGCGGCCTTTCCATAATTGGCTTTGGCTAGACGCGAAATCAGATTTTGGAATGCCGGTATGGAGAGTGTGTGAGGGGCGTCCATGTCTGCTGGAGTGGCTGACGCAGGCGGCGGTGGGGCGTTGACAGCTGCACCAGAAGCCCGGGGGGGGGGAGGTTCGAGGAGGAGGGAGTAGGACTGTGGAATGGGGGTAGAGAGGGAGGGGGTGTGAGGGGAAGGGAGGAAGGAGTAGGAATGTTAGGGAGGAGGTGATGAGGGGTAGAGGAGGATTAGGAACTGGGGAGGAGGAGTAAGGGGTATAATGGGGGGCAGGAGGTGTAGGTGGGAGAGGGAGGAGGAGAGATTACAGGAGGGGAGGGAGGAGGGGGAGAGGGAGGAGGAGGAGGGGAGGGCAGAGGGGGAGGAGGGATATGAAAGGGAGGAGGAGAATGGGGTTATGAGGGGGGAGGAGGAGGGGTTATGAGAGGGGGAGGAGGAGGAGGGGTTATGAAGGGAGGAGGGATGAAGGGAGGGAGGAGGGGCAGTGAGGGGGAGGTGGGGGGGCACACTGAGGGGGAGGATCACCAATGGACCACACACACACACACACACACACACACACACACACACACACACACACACACACATAACTATTATGTATTTAGGTAAGTCTGATGTGAAACTTTAACCCCAACAAGCAAATCAATATCTCTGGCCTGTAGCCTCACCAAATACCCATTTACATGATGTGGTGACTGCAGTGGTAGTGTGGTGGTGACTGCAGTGGTAGTGTGGTGGTGACTGCAGTGGTTGTGTGGTGGTGACTGCGGTGGTAGTGTGGTGGTGACTGCAGTGGTAATGTGGTGGTGGTGACTGCAGTGGTTGTGTGGTGGTGGTGGTGACTGCAGTGGTTGTGTGGTAGTGGTGGTGGTGACTGCAATGGTTGTGTGATAGTGGTGGTGGCATTTTATACAATACAACCACAACCACCACCACCAACAATAACAACAACAACCACCACCACCACCAACAACAACCACAACCACCACCACCAACAACAACAACCACCACTACCAACAACAACAACCACCACCATCACCACCACCACCAACAACAACAACAACAACAACAACAACAACAACAACAACAACAACAACAACAATAACAACAACCACCACCACCAACAACAACAACAATAACAACAACCACAACCACAACAACCACCACCACAATAACAACATGACTGCACATACTACGATACCACATCAACAATAAGAGTCATTAAACCTTACAGTATCTTACAGCACCTTAGAGATACAGTACAAATGCAGTGACCTGACTGACCACTAAACCTGTATCGTGCTGTAACTGTGTCAGACTGTACTTGTTATATGAGCTGCTATAATTAATTGGCTAAACTTGTCTGTCTTATGCTAAATTATAGCAGAATTTGTATAGTTTAGGTTAAATTATAGCAGAACTTGTCTGTTTTAAGTTAAATTATAGCGGAACTTGTCTATTTTAGGTTAAATTATAGCGGAACTTGTCTATTTTAGGTTAAATTATAGCGGAACTTGTCTATTTTAGGTTAAATTATAGCGGAACTTGTCTATTTTAGGTTAAATTATAGCGGAACTTGTCTTTTTAGGTTAAAATATAGCGGAACTTGTCTATTTTAGGTTAAATTATAGCGGAACTTGTCTATTTTAGGTTAAATTATAGCGGAACTTGTCTATTTTAGGTTAAATTATAGCGGAACTTGTCTATTTTAGGTTAAATTATAGCGGAACTTGTCTAATTTAGGTTAAATTATAGCGGAACTTGTCTATTTTAGGTTAAATTATAGCGGAACTTGTCTATTTTAGGTTAAATTATAGCGGAACTTGTCTATTTTAAGTTAAATTATAGCAGAACTTGTCTAATTTAGGCTAAATTATAGCGGAACTTAGTCTTTTGACGAATTATAGCAGAAACTGTCTATGTATTAATAATTTATAGCAGGACCTCTTTATCGCATTCAGAATTATAGAAAAAAAAATGTGTATCCAACATGAAGATTAAAGAGAGGAAACTGTTGAGCACACACACACCACCGCCTCCACCACCACAAGCACCTCCAGCACTACCACCGCCACCTCTACACCCTCCACCGCCACCTCTACACCCTCTCCAACACCACCTCTACACCCTCTCCATCACCACCTCTACACCCTCTCCATCACCACCCCTACACCCCTCTCCAACACCACTATCACCCTCTCTCCATCACCACCTCTACACCTCCCTGTCACCACCACATCACCCTCTCCAACACCACACCCCTACACCCTCCCCATCACCACCCTACACCTCCCCCATCACCACCTCTACACCCTTCCAACACCACCATCACCCTCTAACACCACTATCACCTCCCGTCACCACCATCACCCTCCAACACCACTATCATCTCTCTCCAACACCACCTCCTACACCTCCCCCATCACCACCTCTACACCCTCCCGTCACCACCATCACCCTCTCCAACACCACCTCTACACCCTCCCCATCACCACCTCTACACCCTCTCCAACACCACCATCACCCTCTACTACACTTCCCCGTCTCACCTTCCTACACCACACACACATATCCTACCTCTCTGGGCACTCATGTAGGGCGCCATCCCATGATCTCCTACGCCCGTGCTGTGGTAAGACCTTCAGTAAACTACACCACACTACACCTTACTACACTACACTATACCACACTACACCACACCTTACTACACTACACCACACCTTACTACACTACACCACACTACACCTTACTACACTATACTACACCTGTAGGTTGGACACAGGAGAGGAGACCCACCTCGACTTTAGCTCCCCAGACAACCAGACACCGACCACAACCATCCTCAATCTCTCCTCCACCACATCTTCCAACCCTCACCTTCCACACCACAACCATCTAGAAGCTTCCTCACACATCGACGTCTTCTCCTTCTGTCCTTTCCTCTTTCACTTTCCCAGCAGGAGGGAGAGAGGGAGGCCAGCACATCGTTGGCTATAGGCTGTCCCTTTCCCATTCAACCCGCTATAAAAACGAGTACTCATCACCACCACCATCTTGCTCTCTCTCTCTACGCCACCAGCAGCGCCCTCGTCAGGCTGCTTCTGCTGGGAGCCTCCCCCTTCTCCAGACACACCTCGCTTGTTTGACTTAAAGCAAACCTACCACCATACACAACCTCTCTCATGCATAATTACACGCAGGTAAAACATACACGGTGCACTATCTCCCGTGTGTGTGTGTGTGTGTGTGTGTGTGTGTGTGTGTGTGTGTGTGTGTGTGTTTTGTCTTCGTTAAGTTGATGGATGGGCGATGTCGTCTAACCTTCTCGCATCGGAGAGCTGCATCACCTTAACCCAGGGTGGAGTAGAGTGGAGTGGAGTGGATGAGTGGATTCGTGTACAGTGGAATTGCTGGGTGGAGTTAGTAGATGAACCAATGAGGAGTGGATTCGAGTGTAGTATAGGATCAGATAGGGTGGTCGAATGGAAGAGAGTGGAGTGGAATAGTAGGGTGGAGCCGATTGGGAAAGGGTGAAGAGGATGGAATGGGTGAGTGGGACAGGGGCGAGAATGGAACAGATGTCGAGTGAGAGTAAATACAGGCAAGGGAGTGAAAGTGGGACAGGTGGGAGAGAGTGGCAGGGAGAGCGGCATTACAACGGGCCATAATCTCGCTTGCCTTTTACAATGGTCGATCACGCTTGGCCCCTGACGCGCCTCCAGGGAAGATGAGGGGAGGGGAGGTGAGGCAAGAGAGAGGAAATAGGAGGCAAGGGAAGGAAGGGGAGAGAGAGAGAACGGATGGGAGAGGAAGGAAGGGACGGAAGAGGGGAAAGGGGAGAGAGTAGGGATTGGAGGGAAGGGAGAAAGAGAGCAGAGGAGAGAAGGGGGAAAGGAAAGAGAGGGAGAAGGAGAGGTAAAAGCCGGTGGTGTGTAGGTAAGAGGAAGTAGGTAGAAGGGGGAGAGGAGGAAAGACGATTAGTGAGAGGAAGGAGATGGAGGCTGGAGGAGCACGGAATTCATAATCATGTTTTTGTGGAAGGAAAAGGACAAACAAAAAAAAGTTGTGCACGGGGGAACTTCTTTGGGAATTTCTTGCGCGGGAGTGAACAGCTGTGGCAAAACGACCTGCCTAGGGAGGGACTGGGTGGTGGTGGTGTAGAGGGAATGGGTGGTAGTAGAGGGACTGGGTGGAGGTGGAGGGTGGTGATGGTGGTAGTGGACTGGGTGGTGATGGTGGTAGTGGAGGGACGAGTGAGGATAGAGCCAGCTGGTTGATAACAGGTGTCGGGGATCATGAACAGACAAGGTGGAGGCGAAGGTACAGTTTACACTAATAAACTCTTGAAGGGCAAACTGACAACAATAACTTAATAAATATTTGATTAAATGGATCATTATAATACAAAAAAAACACAAAACAAACAGAAGCTTATGTAGGTCGTGGTGGTGGTGAGTGAGTGTTAGTCAAAGCGAAAATAAAAACGAGACATTTGGAAACCTCATCAAAGCTGCCAAAAACATCACAAGAGGAATTATAAACAAGTGGTGTCCGGCCTGGCTGCCACGTCACGCCTGGCTGTAGCTCTGGCTGGCCTCTTGTATCACACCTCAATATTAATTTGGATATTCATTTCCATGGAGCCTCCGTATGTGTGTGACGTGTTGTGCATTTCTCTTGTCTCTACGGGGCGACTATTACCACAGTCTGGTCCTGAACAATGGCGTTAGTGATCTCAAGAGTTACACGAAGAAGACATAAACCCTCATTACCCACACACGCTGTTGATGTGGGTCACTGAAGGATGCGCTGTAGCAGGAGACGACCCACCCGGCTGTCTTGGAGGTCGTCAACATACTCCAGGGTGAGAGATGACGATGTTATTTTCTTATTGGAAGTTTGTCTGGTGCAGCAGTAACGCCGCTCCCCACGTTGGAGGGTTTTAACTGCAGGTTCCCGAGGGCCCGTTACCGCTGCCATGCTCCGTCCCTAATGGCCCACAGAGCTCCTGGATTTCAACGGGTAGGGAGTGGTGCGTCCCTCGCCCTGATACACTTGTCGACGGGTTAGTCGTCTTTAACCTGCTGGGGAGAGATGGGTAATTGTGTGTTCCAGGTGTCACGTCCTCTTGAGTTGGCGCCACATTCAACGGTATAGAGGGGAGGGAGGGGGTGTGGGTGCGGGTGACCTTCCTCCCTGACTGCACCTCACCTGCCGTCACCACCTAGTACGGCGGAGGTCCACTACTACCTTACCTTATACTGCACCTCCACCTAGTTTGGTTCATCACTTGTACGGCTAAAGGCAACTCCCACACCAGTGTAGAACAAGGACACTTTCACATATTTATTGGGTTATTATGTTCTTCTTCATCTCATTCTTATTATTTGTTATTATGTATAAACATTTGGACTATGATCACTTGCTTATCTTGAGCACCCAGGTGTGTGCTCAGTTCGTCTGTCTGGGTGCCGTGTATATATGTATCTACTGTGTATGTGTGTGTGTGTGCGTGCGTGCGTGCGTGCGTGTGTGTGTGTGTGTATGTATGTATGTACTGTATGTGTATCTATTGTGTGTGTGTGTCGTCATTACCTGACCATTTACACTTGTGCTCCACCAACACAATATCCGCTCTCAAATGGAACCCTCACAGATACACTCCCGCCTGCCGCTGCTCACCCGTTAAAGACGACGTCCCCGGGATATTAGGACATATTAGGACGCTACAGGACATATTAGGGCACTAGAGGGCATACTAGGGCGCTACAGGACATTTTAGGACACTACAGGACATATTGGGACACTACAGGACAAATTAGAATGCTACAGGACATTCCCAGGTGATATTAGGACATTCAATGAATAATATAGACGCTGATAAGAAGGGGTTAGGATGTCCACTATATTAGGACATTTGTACGAAGTATTTGGACACCTTAAGGGATTATTAGGACATTTATAGGAATTATTAGGACATTTATAGGAATTATTAGGACATTTATAGGAATTATTAGGACATTTATAAGAATTATTAGGACATTTATAGGAATTATTAGGACATTTATCGGAATTAATGGGACATTCAAAGGAAGCATTAGAATATTCAGACATTATTTGGTCATTATTAGAAGGAATTATTAGGACACCCCGGAACTAATAGGACACCCTCGGGAAGTATTAGGACACCCATATTATAAGGACATAGTAGGTATTAGGTCACCCATAGTAAGTATTAGGACACCCATAGGAAGTATTAGGACACCCATAGGCAGTATTAGGACATCCATAGTAGGTATTAGGACACCAATAGTATAAGGGCATAGTAGGTATTAGGACACCCATAGTATAAGGGCATAATAGGTATTAGGACACCCATAGTATAAGGACATAGTAGGTATTAGGACACCCATAGTATAAGGTCATAGTAGGTATTAGGACACCCATAGTATAAGGACATATAGGTATGAAATTCCATAGTATAAGGACATAGTAGGTACAGGGACACCCATAGTATAAGGTCATAGTAGGTATTAGGACACCCATAGTATAAGGACATAGTAGGTATTAGGACACCCATAGTATAAGGACATAGTAGGTATTAGGACACCCATAGTATAAGGTCATAATAGGTATTAGGACACCCATAGTATAAGGTCATAGTAGGTATTAGGACACCCATAGTATAAGGACATAGTAGGTATTAGGACACCCATAGTATAAGGACATAGTAGGTATTAGGACACCCATAGTATAGGGACATAGTAGGTATTAGGACACCCATAGTATAAGGACATAGTAGGTATTAGGACACCCATAGTATAAGGTCATAGTAGGTATTAGGACACCCATAGTATAAGGTCATAGTAGGTATTAGGACACCCCAGGATTTACGGAGAGTGTGGCTTATCACTATGATCGCCCGATGTGAGGAGGAAGCGATGTTCGATAACCTGTAGGGCTGAGTAGTCCTTTATAGGGTGTGGTGGTGGGTGTAGGGGGTGTTGTGGTGGGTGTAGAGGGTGTTGTGGTGGGTGTTGAGAGTGTAGGGGTGTTGTGGTGGGTGTAGTGGTGGGGGGATCTCAGGGACGTGGGGGGTATAATGGAGGGGCGTGAGGAGGGGGTAGTGCAGGAGGAAGGTGTGGTGTGGACAGTGTTTGGTCGACGTGGGGGTCTAGCGGTGGCAGGGACGAACGAGGTGTGGTTAGTGGGGGGGGGCTTGGAGGAGGAGAGAAGGAGGTGGTACGGAGGAGGAGAAGCGGTGTGTGGGAAAGGAGAGAGGGAGGGAGTAGCGGTGAGGAGTGAGATGCGGGAGGGGAGTGCCGGAAAACTAGCTGGAGTAGAGTATGATAAAGCATTATGATAAACACGCGAGGTAGGAAGACGCGATAGTCTTTTTTTTGTTTTAGGTTAGAGTAGCGTGCCGATACACCCTCCCGCGACCCTCCACGTAAACAGCCACTAGTGAGGTGAAGTGTATCAAGGAAAACAAGTACATGGAATAAGTAACAAGTTCACTAGATTACAAGATGTTGTAACTGCTAGACTAAGTTTAGGATATAAGTACCTCTGGCAGTATGTTCCTCAAGCAGATGTGAACAAGACTAAATGTTCAAGTTGGGTGATGGGACACCTTCAACTACCACCGCATCCACTACAACCATCCCACACCTATAACAACCATCCCACACCCACCACAACCATCCCACACCCACTACAACCATCCACACCCATAACAACCATCCCACACCCACTACAACCATCCCACACCCACACAACCATCCCACACCTATAACAACCATCCCACACCTATAACAACCATCCCACACCTATAACAACCATCCCACACCCATAACAACCATCCCACACCTATAACAACCATCCACACCCATAACAACCATCCCACCCATAACAACCATCCCACACCTATAACAACCATCCCACACCCATAACAACCATCCCACACCTATAACAACCATCCCACACCTCTAACAACCATCCCACACCTATAACAACCATCCCACACCTATAACAACCATCCCACACCTATAACAACCATCCCACACCTATAACAACCATCCCACACCCAACAACCATCCCACACCCCAACAACCATCCCACACCTATAACAAACCATCCCACACCTATAACAACCATCCCACACCCCTAACAACCATCCCACACCCCTAACAACCATCCCACACCTATAACAACCATCCCACACCCATAACAACCATCCCACACCCATAACAACCATCCACACCCACAACAACCATCCCACACCTATAACAACCATCCCACACCCATAACAACCATCCCACACCTATAACAACCATCCCACACCTATAACAACCATCCCACACCTATAACAACCATCCCACACCCATAACAACCATCCACACCCATAACAACCATCCACACCCCCAACAACCATCCCACACCTCAACAACCATCCCACACCCATAACAACCATCCCACACCCATAACAACCATCCCACCCCTAACAAACCATCCCACACCTATAACAACCATCCCACACCTATAACAACCATCCCACACCCACACAACCATCCCACACCCACAACAAACCATCCCACACCTATAACAACCATCCCACACCTATAACAACCATCCCACCTATAACAACCATCCACACCTATAACAACATCCCACACCTATAACAACCATCCCATTACCCACAAACAACCATCCCACACCTATAACAACCATCCCACCATAACAACCATCCCACACCCATAAACCATCCACACCTATAACAACCATCCCACACCTATAACAACCATCTCACACCTATAACACATCCCACACCGATAACAACCATCCCACACCTATAACAACCATCCCACACCCATAACAACCATCACACCATAACAACTCACCGATAACAACCATCACACCTATAACATCACACCTATAACAACCATCCCACACCTATAACAACCATCCCACACCTATAACAAACATCCCACCGATAACAACCATCCCACACCTATAACAACCATCTCCACCCACAACAACCATCCCACACCTATAACAACCATCCCACAACCATCCCACACCCACTACAACCATCCCACACCTATAACAACCATCCCACACCTATAACAACCATCCCAACCTATAACAACCATCCCACACCTATAACAACCATCCCACACCTATAACAACCATCCCACACCTATAACAACCATCCCACACCTATAACAACCATCCCACACCTATAACAACCATCCCACACCTATAACAACCATCCACACCTATAACAACCATCCCACACCTGTAACAACCATCCCACACCACAACAACCATCCCACACCTATAACAACCATCCCACACCCATAACAACCATCCTTTTTTTTTCAACAACCATCCTACACCTATAACAACCATCCACCTATAACAACCATCCCACACCTATAACAACCATCCACACCTATAACAACCATCCTACACCTATAACAACCATCCCACACTATAACAACCATCCACCCCTATAACAACCTCCCACACCTATAACACCATCCCACACCTATAACAACCTCACACCTACAACCATCCCACCTATAACAACCATCCCACACCTTAACAACCATCCTACACCTATAACAACCATCCACCTATAACAACCATCCCACACCTATAACAACCATCCCACACCTCTAACAACCATCCCACACCTATAACAACCATCCCACACCTATAACAACTATCCTCCCACCCACATCTACCATCCCACAGAGAAAGAAGAAAGGGAAGGGAAGGAGTAAGAGAATGAAGGGAAGAGAGAATGAGATAAAGAAGGGATGAGAAAGAGTGAGAGAAGGAAGGGAAAAGAAAGAGTTAGAGAAGGAAGGAAAAGAAAGAGTTAGGGAAGGAAGGGAAAAGAAAGAGTTAGAGAAGGAAGGAAAAGAAAGAGTTAGAGAGGAAGGAAAAGAAGAGTTAGAGAAGGAAGGAAAAGAAAGAGTGAGAGAAGGAAGGGAAAAAGAAAGAGTGAGAGAAGGAAGGAAAAGAAAGAGTAGAGAAGGAAGAAAAAAGAAAGAGTTAGAGAAGGAAGGGAAAGAAAGAGTGAGAGAAGGAAGGGAAAAGAAAGAGTGAGAGAAGGAAGGGAAAGAAAGTGAGAGAAGGGAAGGAAGAGAAAGAGGAGAGAAGGAAGGAAAGAGAAAGAGTTAGAGAAGAAGGAAAAGAAAGAGTGAGAGAAGGAAGGAAGAGAAAGAGTGAGGGAAGGAAGGGAAAAGAAAGAGGAGAGAAGGAAGGAAAAGAAAGAGAGAGAAGGAAGGAAAAAGAAAGAGGAGAGAAGGAAGGGAGAGAAGAGTGAGAGAAGGAAGGGAAAAGAAAGAGTTAGAGAAGGAAGGGAAAGAAAGAGTTAGAGAAGGAAGGAAAAGAAAGAGTTAGAGAAGGAAGGGAGGAGAAAGAGAGAGAAGGAAGGAAAAAGAAAGAGTTAGAGAAGGAAGGGAAAAGAAAAAAGAGTGAGAGAAGGAAGGGAAAGAGAGTGAGAGAAGGAAGGAAAAGAAAGAGTGAGAGAAGGAAGGGAGGAGAAAGAGTGAGAGAAGGAAGGGAAAAGAAAGAGTTAGAGAAGGAAGGGAAAAAGAAAGAGTGAGAAGAAGGGGAAAAGAAAGAGTGAGAGAAGAAGGAGGGAGAAAGAGGAGAGAAGGAAGGGAAAAAGAAAGAGTTAGAGAAGGAAGGGAAAAGAAAGAGTGAGAGAAGGAAGGAAAAGAAAGAGGAGAGAAGGAAGGAAAAATAATAATGTAAGTGGTGAAGACACGTGTGGTAAAGTATATTCTGCATAACATGTTAAAGCCAAAATCCGTGTCAGTGCCGCGTGTGTGTGGGAAGTGACACGTCTTAGCGAGGGGGTAGGTGGGGAGCACTGGGAGGGAGGGGAGGGGAGGGGCACTTTGTGCAGGGATTTGGGTGTTGGTGGACTGTGTTAGTATTCCAGGGATGGATATGGCCAGCGAGGGACACACACACACACACACACACACACACACACACACACACACACACACACACTAACTAACCCTTTCCTTACACACCACGCTGGATGTCCTCCTCCTCCTCCTCTTCCTCCTCCTCCTCCTCCTCCTCCTCCTTGCTTCCTCCTGCTGCTCATCATGGACGTGTTAAAGCTCTCTTTCTCTCTTCTCTCTCTTCTCTCCTCTCATTCACCATTTTCCACAATGATCTATGACAGACGGGAGAAAGAGAGTGAAGGAGGGAGGGAGAGAGTGAAGTAGGAGGGAGAGGAAGGATGGGAGGAGAGTGAAGGAGGAGGGAGAGTGAAAGGGAGGAGAGAGTGAGGAGGGAGGAGAGAGGAGGTGAGGAGAGTGAAGGAGGGAGGAGAGAGTGAAGGAGGAGGGAGAGAGTGAAGGAGGTGAGGAGAGTGAAGGAGGAGGGAGAGAGTGAAGGAGGGAGGGAGAGGGAGGAGGGAGAGTGGAGGGAGGGGAGGGAGAGAGTGAAGGAAGGAGGGAGAGAGTGAAGGAGGGAGGGAGAGTGAAGGAGGGAGGGAGAGTGAAGGAAGGAGGGAGAGTGAAGGAGGGAGGGAGAGTGAAGGATAGGAGAGAGTGGGGAGAGGTGAGAGTGAAGGAGGAGGGGGGAATGGGGAGAGGTGAGGAAGGAGGAGCGTGTCAGGGGTAAGAAGTCGCACCCCAGACACCAGTGACGAAGGGCAGTGAGGAAGGAAGGAGAGGGGGAAGGAGGAATGGGAGGGGAGAGGGAGGTGGCAAGTGTGTGGGGAGAGCTGCTGCGGCAGGTGGTGACGCACTGCCCGATATCAGGCACTGTGGTGTAGTCTCACGTCACTACACACACACACACACACACACACACACACACACACACACATCTGGCCATTACCTTACACAACTGGCCTGAGAAGTCCAACCCTTCTGTCACCTTATTGGTTAAGAACTCTCCTCGCGTATGGGAGACTGGGAGTGAAGGTTATGGTAAGGAGGGGTACCATGGAAGGGAGGGGGGTCCCATGGTAAGGGGAGGGGTACCATGGAAGGGAGGGGGTCCCATGGTAAGGGAGGTTACCATGGTAGGAGGGGGCACCATGGAAGGAGGGGTCCATGGTAGGAGGGGTTACCATGGTAGGGAGTGTGACCATGGTAAGGAGGGTGTACCATGGTAAGGGAGGGTACCATGGTAGGAGGGTTACCATGGTAGTGAGTGGGTACCATGGTAAGGGAGGGTTACCATGGTAGGGAGGGGGTCCCATGGTAAGGAGGGGTTACCATGGTAGGGAGGTCCCATGGTAAGGAGGGGTACCATGGTGGGGAGTGGGTACCATGTAGTGAGGGTGCCATGGTGGGGAGGGGGTCCCATGGTAGGAGGGGTTACCATGGTAAGGAGGTACCATGGTAGGGAGGAAAAGGGGGGTAAAGGAGGAGGAAAGGGAGGTAAAGGAGGAGGAAAGGAGGCAAAGGAGGAGGAAGGGGAGGTGAAGGAGGAGGTCATAGAAAATGTGTTAATGTGGAGGGATGTGTTGGTGGTGGGGTGGTGGCTGGTAGTAGTGGTGGTGGCTGTGGTAGTAGTAGTGGTGGTGGTGGTGTGGTGGCTGTGGTAGTAGGTGGTGGCTGTGGTAGTAGTGGTGGTGGTGGCTGTGGTAGTAGTGGTGGTGGCTGTGGCAGTAGTGGTGGTGGTGGTTGTGGTAGTAGTAGTGGTGGTGGTGGCTGTGGTAGTAGTGGTGGTGGTGGCTGTGGTAGTAGTGGTGGTGGTGGTGGCTGTAGTAGTGGTGGCTGTGGTAGTAGTGGTGGTGGCTGTGGTAGTAGTGTGGTGGTAGTGGCTGTTGGTAGTGGTGGTGGTGGTGGTGGCTGTGGTAGTAGTGGTGGTGGTGGTGGAAGTGGAGCAGTCTAGTATTAATCCCCAGCCAGTAAGCAGGTGGCAGCGTCTCCCCTGAGCAGTGTGTTGACAGGTGAAGGTGACAAGGGTGGGTGGGGACCACTTTTTATACCTTCAGCAAGACTTGTGACGGACTTGGTGGGTTGAGAGTGTACTGTGTAATGGTGTGTATGGTGCAAGAGAGAGAGAGGAGAGGGGGGGGGGGGGGGGGGGGGAGAGAGGAAATAAATAATACTTGTGTTACGGTTTAGTTTGTGTGTGTGAGAGGAGTGTTGGCGTCAAGTTGTGATAAAAATGTGTGTGTGTGTGTGTGTGTGTGTGTGTGTGTGTGTGTGTGTGTAGCCTGACACTTGCTGGCAGCAACCAGGTGTGGTGGTGATTACTGGAGGTACACCCACACTGTCCCTCCTCCTCGTTACACCCAACTGCCCCACCCACATAGCCCCCAGAGGTGTACAGTAGATACTCTCTACCGTCCCGTCAGGAGCTGTAGTGGACGGCACCCCCCCACCACCTGTCTCAAATTCCACCATGCGTGTCTGTAAACAGTAATAACGCGGGGGTAGAAGTGTGGCTGATGGGTGTGGGCGTACAGGAGGTGGGTAATGAGGCAGTGTGGGCGTGAGTGGTGATGCTGTGGGGCTTGTGGCAGCCATGGTGGTGTTGTAGTGCGTGGCAGCCTCACCTCACCTGCCTTAATTAACCTCTATAATATTTGATTCACCTGGTGGAGTAAGTGACAGGGGAAGCGTGCTGGAGTAAGTGACAGAGGAAGCCTGCTGGAGTAAGTGACAGAGGAAGGTGGTGGAGTAAGTGACAGAGGAAGGTGGTGGAGTAAGTGACAGAGGAAGCTTGGTGAAGTAAGTGACAGAGGAAGCTTGGTGGAGTAAGTGACAGAGAAGGTGGGAGTAAGTGACAGAGGAAGCTTGGTGAAGTAAGTGACAGAGGAAGGTGGTGGAGTAAGTGACAGAGGAAGTGTGGTGAAGTAAGTGACAGAGGAAGTTTGGTGAAGTAAGTGACAGAGGAAGGTGGTGGAGTAAGTGACAGAGGAAGTGTGGTGAAGTAAGTGACAGAGGAAGCTTGGTGGCAGCCAAATGACCGGGGTATAATTGCGGACCTGAGAGGAATAACAAACACCTCACAACTTTACGAGGGATCCTTAAGCTAAAGAAATCCGGTTGGGATCCCCCGCGCCGCTCCAAGACTCCTTAAGAGGGGGCCAAGCTCTTCGGCGTCTTCCCTCCTACCTACCTACCTACCAACCAACCATTCCTCCACTCTACCATCCCCCACTACCCACCTTCTCCCTGCTGGCGGGTAATGAATAGTTTCTACCAGTTGGTGAGACTTTAATTGAGGGTGTGATTCTTTCATGGTCCCGGCGAGGATGTGTTCCGCCTCCCTCTCCGTCCCCTTCACATAATACCAGGAGTGGCCGCCCAGAGTCAGGCTCACTGGGCAGCTGGTGGGTCGCTGTGTTGGGGACACTCGCCAGATGGTGGACCACTCTGGCAGGAGGGAGGGAGCACTGTGTTTATGTCAGTCTTGTAAATCATACACGATGTTCCCCTCGCCGCCACGTCAGAAACATGGCCGCAGTGTTCACCAGCTACTGTACCACCACCCACTGCTGTTGTGTGTGACCCACCCACCCTGTGTGTAACCCTAACACCGCCCCTCCTCCACCTCTGCACCGTCGCCCCTCCATAATCCTATCACCCCTCACTCAGCCCCCGGGCAAACTAGGGTAGGGTGAGGTGGTGGGGGACGGTAGTTACATTAGGTCATGTCGTGATTGTGGCGGGAACACTGATGCCAAAACAGAAATGGAGTATTAAGACCAGTCAGACCTTATCAGGTCGCAGTCATGACAGTGAGAGGATGGGTAATGAGGGCCTCTGTGGTGCCAGACCCTGGTAGTGTTGAGGGCCTCTGTGGTGCCAGACCCTGGTAGTGTTGAGGGCCTCTGTGGTGTTCACTTACATCTCTTCAGCCGACGGTGTCTCCTAACTTAATCAGTCGTCTGTGAAGCACTCGGACTGACCTGCCTGGACCATAGACTTTTGAGGTTTGTTGCATGTTACCTGAGTGTGGCTCCTGATGTACACACATACTGCCGTGTGTGTAAGATCTGGTAAATGTTCAACAGTCTGTGCCCATAAGTACAACAGACAACACAGTGTTACCCGCGAGGTACAGTGTTGTTGTACTGTACATGTTATCTAAGCAGCGCCGCCGGTACACTGGTAGACAACTTTAACACAGAGCAAGATAGGTTTGTTCACACGGCTGCTGGTGACCCTGGCTGGAGTGTTGTGTTGGTTTATGGGCGGTCACGGTGACCACTCGGGAGGCTGAGTATCTCCCGGGAAACTGTGGTGTAGTGGCGGTGGTGGTGGTGGTGGTGGTGGTGGTGGTGGTGGTAGTGGTGGTGGTGGTGGAGTCACCCTGGGTGTAGAGGATCACTGCCAAGTTTAACGGATCACCGCTCACCACGCTCCGCTGGTCCTCTGATACACTGCCGCCGCTGCCGGGCATACCTCCTCCCCTCCTGTGTGTAGTGTGTCACCCGCCCTGTGTGTGTGTAGTGTGTTACCCTGTGTGTAGTGTGTCACCCTGTGTGTAGTGTATCACTCTCCCCGCCCTGTGTGTGTGGTGTGTCACCCTCCCGCCCTGTGTGTGTAGTGTGTCACCCTGTGTGTAGTGTGTCACCCTCCGCCCTGTGTGTGTAGTGTATCACCCTCCCGCCCTGTGTGTAGTGTCACCCTCCCGCCCTGTGTGTGTGTGGTGTCCCCTCCCCTGTGTGTGTGTCACCCTCCCCGCCCTGTGTGTGTGTGTGTCACCTCCCCCAGTTTGTGTGTGTCACCTCCCGCCTGTGGGTGTGTCACCCTCCCGCCCTGTGTGTGTAGTGTCACCCTCCCGCCCTGTGTGTGTGGTGTGTCACCCTCCCGCCCTGTGTGTAGTGTGTCACCCTCCCGCCCTGTGTGTGTGTAGTGTGTCACCCTCCGCCTCTGGTACCAAGCTTCACTCATGTTACCTGAGCTGCTGCTGGGATGGCTATTCTCACAGAGTCGTAAGATAATTCTTTTTCTCACTGGATACGTGGACCAGGGCGTCTCTCTCTCTCTCTCTCTCTCTCTCTCTCTCTCTCATTCCATACTAAGTCAGATCAGCGTTGGCACTTTGTCGCGCCTTCATTCACGCTGTGGGCGGTGTTCTGATTGGCAGGTAAGAGAGGAGGATGGAGAGGGAGTGTGTTAGGTGGACAGAGACGAGGGCGTGGCTAAAAACCTAAATTCCACGCGTGTACGGGCATGAGAGGTACTGATTGGCCCTTCCACGTCATGAAGTATACTTAGGTTAGGTAAGATATTAGTTAGTTGGGTTAGGTTAGGTTAGGAGAGGTTAGGTTAGGTTAGATGAGTCGAACAATGTATAGGAGAACTGTGAGAAGGAAGGGACACTGCGCTATATATCCGACCAATCACCACAAGTCATATCCCCCAAAACGTGTGGGTTTTACTATATCGAGGATGAGGGCTGTGGAGGGGTGAGGGCTAGGCTGGGGTGAGAGCTGGGCTGGGGTGAGGGGCTGGGCTGGGGTGAGGCTGGGAGGGTGAGGGCTAGGCTGGGGTGAGGGCTGGGCTGGGGTGAGGGCTGGGGAGGGTGGGGGCTAGGCTGGGGTGAGGAGTTGGGCTGGGGTAAGTGCTGGGCTGGGGTGAGGGCTGGGGAGGGGTGGGGCTGGGCTGGGGGTGAGGGCTGGGCTGGGGTAAGTGCTGGGCTGGGGTGGGGGTTGAGGGCTGGGGTGAGGGCTGGGCTGGGGTAAGTGCTAGGCTGGGGTGAGGCTGGGAGGGTGAGGGAGGCCGCGGACCCAAATCATCGAGTTTCCGCGGATTTACATGGTCTCTCTCTCCCTCACCCCCTCTTCCTCTCACCTCTCCTACCTCTCCTCCCTCTCACCCATCCCACTCCGTGTCGTCGCTCTCACCATATTTTCGGCTCTGCTGGACGCTGCTGTGGGCCTCTGGGACTGGTGCAGAGTGGTAGAGTGGTTCATCCCTGATTGGCAGATGTGGTTTGCTTGTCCTTATCTAAGTACACCGGGATCTTTTAGAACTGGTACTTGATGTTGTGTCCTTGATAGAGAGAGTTTAACTGACTGGTTTAGCTGACTGGACGTTTTAGAACTGGTGCGTGATGTTGTGTCCTTGATAGAGAGAGTTTAACTGACTGGTTTAGCTGACTGGACGTTTTAGAACTGGTGCGTGATGTTGTGTCCTTGATAGAGAGAGTTTAACTGACTGGTTTAGCTGACTGGACGTTTTAGAACTGGTACGTGATGTTGTGTCCTTGATAGAGAGAGTTTAACTGACTGGTTTAGCTGACTGGACGTTTTAGAACTAGTACGAGATGTATTGATCCTAAACTGATATGAAACGAGGTTATCTCTGAACACATTTAGTACATTAGGAGACATTAATTACTGTACAGAGGTTACATTAAGGGATACCATTTGTATACTGACAGATGGATGGATTGACGACAGACCAACAGACAGACAGACAGAGAGACAGACAGTATCATGACCAATTGACCACATCCACTCCTTCCAAACCTTGTGAGTCGAGCTGTCGTTTGGTGAGATCCTCGTGTGTTGTGACAGAATGGGTGGGGGGGGACACACACACCATGGTGGCTCAAACGTGAGATATTAGAGGCGGTGTGTTGTGGCGGCGGAGCTGACGACTTCCTCCACAGCTGGTAGTATACATATCAACAACTGGTGGCCACAGTGGACCAGTGTCAACAACTGGTGGCCACAGTGCACCTATCAACAACTGGTGGCCACAGTGCACCTACATCAGCATCGGTGGCCACAGTGGACTAATATCAACAGCTGGTGGCCACAGTGGACCAACATCAACAACTGGTGGCCACAGTGCCTACATCAACAACCGGTGGCCACAGTGGACCAGTATCAACAGCTGGTGGCCAGATGGATAACATCAAAAACCGGTGGCCACAGTGGACTAATATCAACAGCTGGTGGCCACAGTGGACCAACATCAACAACTGGTGGCCACAGTGCACCTACATCAACAACCGGTGGCCACAGTGGACCAACATCAAAAACCGGTGGCCACACTGGACCAGTATCAGCAGCTGGTGGCCACAGTGGACCAACATCAACAACTGGTGGCCACAGTGCACTTACATCAACAACCGGTGGCCACAGTGCACCAACATCAAGAGCAGGTGGCCACAGTAAACCAACATCAAGAGCAGGTGGCCACAGTGGATCAGTATCAACAGTTAGTGGCCACAGTGGACCAGTATCAACAGTTGGTGGCCACAGTGGACCAGTATCAACAGTTGGTGGCCACACTGGAGGGTTAACATCGGGCCAGCTGCCACACTCGGGCTGGTCTTGTTGGCCAAGGTGCCAGAGGCTGACATCCCTCCCTCCCTCCCATTCCTCCGGTGCTCTCCCTACCTCTCTTCCTTCCTGTACCCTCCCTACCTCCGGTGCTCTCCCTCCCTCCCTCTCTTCCTTCCTGTACCCTCCCTCCCTCTCTTTCTTCCTGTACCCTCCCTACCTCCGGTGCTTTCCCTCCCTCCCTCCCTCCCTTCGGTGCTCTCCCTCCACCCTCCCCTCCCTCCCATTCCTCCAGTGCTCCCTACCTCTCTTCCTTCCTGTATCCTCCCCTACCTCCGGTGCTTTCCTCCCTCCCTCCCTCCCTCCTCCCTCCCCTCCCTCCCCTCCATCCTTGGCATGGTTGCCTTTTCTCTTTTCTTTTTTTTTTTGGGACAGGTGTCGCCGATCCACCTCTCACACACCTCATTCTTTTACACTTCTCTCTCTCTCTCTGTCACACACACACACACACACACACACACACACACACTTTGGAAATATGTCGACGACTCCACCATTGGGATCAGCGTCAACAATTCTGCTCCCAACTATACCGCCCTTCAGGATTTATTGACCAGTCTCCAAAACTGGGCCACCAACAACCATGTCACCATCAACCATACCAAGACCATGGTTATGCACATCAACCTCTCCTCCGACATTGTCCCACCTCCTTCCATTACCCTAGGTCCGAACACACTCCAGGTTGTAGATTCCACGAAGCTCCTCAGCGTCACCATAGACAACAAACTAAATTGGAAACCACACGTCAGTGAAGTTGTCAAATCCTCCAGTTTCCGTCTCCACCTCCTCCGCCGACTCAAGTCCCTCGGAGTTCCCGCACACGAGCTCCTCAGTGTATACACAACATTCATACTTCCCAAGCTCACCTATGCCTCCCCCACCTGGTCTTCCTCTCTAAATGCCACACAACGTAAACACCTAGAAAAAGTGCAAAAGAGGGCATGCAAGATTATTCTCTCCCCTTCCTACTCCACATATCAAGAAGCGCTCAACACACTGACTCTTTCGACTCTCACTGACCATCACCACGGCCTCATCTGCAAATTTGGTAAGAAGCTTCTACACCATCCCCGACACCAGCCCCTACTACCACCTGAGATCCCCTGTCCGAGAATTGCTGTTCGACACCACAACCGCATCCAGCCCATACGTGCACGAACTGATCGCTATAAGAACAGCCCAGTCCCAACCATTGTAAAAATTATCAATAACATGTAATAATAAATCAATTATATTCACTCCCAGTAAACACTGCTCCCTACACTGTCACTATGTTGAAATGAACTGTGGTTGAGCTGATCCCCATCTAAGTTACTATATGTCTTATTTATTGTCACTTATGTCACTTGTATATTATTTGTAATTCGTAACCCATTCCCCAAATATAACAACTTTCATATTTTCAGCCTTCTGGCTGCCAAGCTCTTTCAATAAAGCCGTTAATTATTAATTATTATTATTGTTATTATTATAGACACATACATATACCTGTTCTCACACCTCTCTCCCTCCCTCCTCCTCCACTCCTCCTCCTCCCTCCACCCTCCCTCCCTCCCTCCCTCCCTGCTTCCCTCCTGTCGGAATTATAAACAGGATCATGAAATGGTGCTGAAAATAGGACCAATTGGGTCACGAAATTGGTCTTGAAATAGGGTTGGGATTAGACCCTAAAATATAAGTCCCAACTAATCATGAAATAGGGTTCCAATATGGTGATGGAATTGGTTATAAAATTAGAACCCAAATTGGTCATGAAATACTGTCCATATCGATGAAATCGGTGCTAAAATTGGTCACGAAATTGGGGGCTCAAATTGGTGATGGTGGCTCTGTTTTACCCTCAGATTATCTAATTAGTTCCCATCAGAAGCCTCGGGGCAGCGGTGATGGGGTGGGGTGGGGGCGTGGTGAGGTGAAGAGAGGGGTGGTGAGGGGAGAAGAGAAGGTAGTGAGGACAGGTGATGACAGGTGAGGAAGGGAGGGTGGTGGGGGAGGAGAGAGAGAGGGGGTGGTGAGGGACGGAGTGACGGTGAGGAAGGGAGAGGGAGTGGTGGGGGAGGGAGAGAAGAGAATTGAGTGAGGACAGGTGACAGTGAGGGAATGGAGAAAGAGGTGGTGAGGACGGAGAGATAAGTGGGGAGAAAAGGAGTGAGGGAGAAATGGAAGGGGAAGAAAGGAGAGAGAGAGAGAGAGATATGATGATGACTTGGAGAGAAAGACGAATGTGAGGGATAGAATAAAGAAAGTGAGAGGGGAGAGGACAATAGAACGAGAGGTGAGGGAGAGTTACTTGGTACAGGTGAGGGAGAGTTACTTGGTACAGGTGAGGGAGAGTTACTTGGTACAGGTGAGGGTGTTACTTGGTACAGGTGAGGGAGAGTTTACAGCCAAAGGGAGAAAATATATAAGATATCTCTCTCTCTCTCTCTCTCTCTCTCTCTCTCTCTCTCTCTCTCTCTCTCTCTCTCTCTCTCTTGTACTTTAATCTCCTCCTCTTCCTCCTCTCCTGTCTTCTCCTCCTTCCTCTCCTTCTTGTTCCCCCTCCTCCTTTATCCATCTTCCTTCCCTCTCCCACACACTCACTTTCAAGTGGCATTGAAGTTTACCTCCGCTTTCCCCTCTCCTTCAGCTCTTAATCTACCTCCTCCTCCTCTTCCCCTTCCTCCGCTTCCTCTTCCTTTCCTCCCCTCCTCTAGTTATCCATCAGTTCTTCCTTATATGCCACTCCCCTTAATATCCTCCCCTCACCTCCTTCTCTACTCCCCTCACTCCATCAATCCCCTCCCTTTACCTTCCTCTACACTCCCCTTACTCCACCACCTCTCCCTTCTCCTCACCATTCCTCCTCTCACTATCTCCCCTCTCAACCTCACGTCTTCCCTCTTACTACCATCTCCCCTCCACCATCTGCCCTCTCGCCCCCACCTCTTCCCTCTCACCACTATTTACCCTCTCCCCACCACCATCTACCCTCTCGCCCTCACCTCTTCCCTCTCACTACCATCTCCCCATCACCCTGGCCCACCTCTCTCTCCTCACCCCAGCAGTGTTGAGGGGAGTGTGTGCATATGTGAGAGCGGCCATGTCCCATTACTACCGCTCACACCCTCCCCTCTCCTCTCTCCCTCTCCCTACTCTTCGAATACGATGATTTAACCCCTTGAGTGCATTGATTTAACCCCTTGAGTGCAATGATTTAACCCCTTAAGTCATTGTACTCGAGGGGTTGGTTAGGTTAGGTTAATTGTCTCTACTCAAAGGAAATTTTACGATTTTTTGAGAATCTTGTCTGTTGGGAGTCATTATTTTCGAAGCCCCAATTTTCATTTGTCTTTTAACTGGAGAATAAATTTGTTCCTATTAGTTGTAATATCTCTAATTATGGTTAGGTTAGGTTAGATTAGATTAAGTTAGGTTAGATTAGATTAGGTTAGGTTAGAAAAATAAATAAAATGGTTTAGTCTTGCGAATTTGTGAAGCTGTCGGGCGAGAGCAGATACACAGGTACTGACTAATCAAGTGTTTCTAATTAGTCTTGTTCGTATGTTACCTGAGGCGGATAAAACCTTTACCCCAGGCAGCTAAGATCGGCTTCTGTCACCTTACACTAACCACCACACCAGCGACTCCCCTCCCACCACCCCCCCTCCCACCACCCCCCCCTCCCACCACCCCCCAAAAAAATATATATTAATAATAAAATCCCAGGTTGTGTTAGCCCCACAACCCCCACCCTCCCACCCCCACCCTCCACCCCACCCTCCCACCACCACCCCTCCCACCCACCACCCTCCCAACCCCACCCTCCCAACCCACCCAGGTGCTTAAAGAATCGTAAGTCAATTTTATCTCGTAACTACAACACCGTGGAAGAGATTCTCAGAGGTTCCTGTGGTCAATTTCTCTCCTCCTCCTCCTTCCTCCTACCTCTTTCCCCCTGCCTCCTTCTCCCTGCCCCCCCTCTGTAACTGTAGACGTGAGGAAGGATCAAACTGTCTCTCTTCATCTACGAGACAAATTGGAAAGGGAAATGGCGTCGAAGTTACGTTGAGACTCTACTGGAATTAAAAGAGAGAGAGAGAGAGAGAGAGAGAGATGACTTTGAATTCCCTAGTTACTGTTGTCATGATTGTCGTGCCGCCTTGTGTCGACCTTTCTGATTGGTCGAGGGTGTTAGGAGGGCTATTGTTGATTGTGTCGACCTCTTTGATTGGTGGAGAATAGTACGTTATTCAATTATTGGTTGTATGGTTGTCTCTTATTGGTGGAAGATTGGAGTATGGCTTCATGATTGGTTGTAAAATGTCGCTCCTTCTAATTGGTGGAGAATGTTATGTACTGTACGTGACTGTGATTGATGGAGAGTGGTATGTCGTGTCCTCTGATTGGTGGAGAATGTTATGTAGCTGCTGGTGATTGGTGGAAAGGGTTGAGTCTCTAACTCCAACAAAACGTAATGGACTTAAATCAAACTTAGGCTTAAAATAATTCACAAAAAGATTTTACATAAGTTAGTCTCAGTGTTGTTTTGTGTTTACGGCTCAGAGTGACGACCTATTGGACTTTTTGAGGGACTTGTTTACCTCTAAGATAACTTGTATTTAATCCTATTTTTTCCCGCCAAAACCGACTAAATCATTTGTTTACATTTGTGGCTACTGGTGACGTCACTGCTTACGTCATCATCGTGTCTTAACCCTTGATGTAAAGTAATTCACTATGATATGTATTCCAGTTTACTTCTTTATATAACAACTGTGAGGGCTGTTAAGTGTACTATGAGGGCTGTTAGGTGTACTGTGAGGGCTGTTAAGTGTACTGTGAGTGCTGTTAAGTGTACTGTGAGGGCTGTTAGGTGTACTGTGAGGGCTGTTAGAGGTTACTGTGAGGGCTGTTAGGTGTACTGTGAGGGCTGTTAGGTGTACTGTGGGGGCTGTTAAGTGTACTGTGAGGGGCTGTTAAGTTCACTGTGAGGGCTGTTAAGTGTACTGTGAGGGGCTGTTGGGTGTACTGTGAGGGCTGTTGGGTGTACTGTGAGGGCTGTTGGGTGTACTGTGAGGGCTGTTAAGTGCACTATGAGGGCTGTTAGGTGTCTGTGAGGGCTGTTGGGTGTACTGTGAGGGGCTGTTAAGTGTACTGTGGGGCTGTTAAGTGTACTGTGAGGGCTGTTGGGTGTACTGTGAGGGCTGTTAAGGTGTACTGTGGAGGGCTGTTAGGTGTACTGTGAGGGCTGTTAAGTGTACTGTGAGGGCTGTTAAGTGTACTGAGGGCTGTTAGGTGTACTGTGAGGGCTGTTAAGTGTACTGTGAGGGCTGTTAGGTGTACTGTGAGGGCTGTTAGGTGTACTGTGAGGGCTGTTGGGTGTCTGTGAGGGCTGTTAGGTGTACTGTGAGGGCTGTTAAGTGTACTGTGAGGGCTGTTAGGTGTACTGTGAGGGCTGTTAAGTGTACTACTGTTGTGTACTTACGTTTGTGTTAAGTGTAAATAGCGAGAAGCGACAGGTAAGAGGAATAGGTCTTTAGTACTGAGAGCTGGCCAGGACATCACATCACCTGGCCAGGACATCACACAGCACCTGGCCAGGACATCACACAGCACCTGGCCAGGACATCACAGCACCTGGCCAGGACATCACACAGCACCTGGCCAGGACATCACAGCACCTGGCCAGACATCACACAGCACCTGGCCAGGACATCACACAGCACCTGGCTAGGACATCACACAGCACCTGGCTAGGACATCACACAGCACCTGGCTAGGACATCACAGCACCTGGCTAGGACATCACAGCACCTGGCCAGGACATCACACAGCACCTGGCTAGGACATCACAGCACCTGGCCAGGACATCACCGCCGGGACATCAGCACCTGGCAGGACATCACACAGCACCTGGCCAGGACATCACAGCACCTGGCCAGGACATCAAGCCTGGCCAGGACATCACAGCACCTGGCCAGGACATCACACAGCACCTGGCCAGGACATCACACAGCACCTGGCCAGGACATCCACAGCACCTGGCCAGGACATCACACAGCACCTGGCCAGGACATCACAGCACCTGGGGACATCACACAGCACCTGGCCAGGACATCACACAGCACCTGGCCAGGACATCACAGCACCTGGCCAGGACATCACAAGCACCTGGCCAGGACATCACAGCACCTGGCCGGGACATCCACAGCACCTGGCCAGGACATCACAGCACCTGGCTAGGACATCACACAGCACCTGGCTAGGACATCACACAGCACCTGGCTAGGACATCACAGCACCTGGCTGGGACATCACAGCACCTGGCCAGGACATCACACAGCACCTGGCCAGGACATCACACAGCACCTGGCCAGGACATCACAGCACCTGGCCAGGACATCACAGCACCTGGCCAGGACATCACACAGCACCTGGCCAGGACATCACAGCACCTGGCCAGGACATCACACAGCACCTGGCCAGGACATCACACAGCACCTGGCTAGGACATCACACAGCACCTGGCTAGGACATCACACAGCACCTGGCTAGGACATCACAGCACCTGGCTAGGACATCACACAGCACCTGGCCAGGACATCACACAGCACCTGGCTAGGACATCACAGCACCTGGCCAGGACATCACAGCACCTGGACACATCACAGCACCTGGCCAGGACATCACACAGCACCTGGCCAGGACATCACACAGCACCTGGCCAGGACATCACAGCACCTGGCCAGGACATCACACAGCACCTGGCCAGGACATCACACACCGCCAGACATCACACAGCACCTGGCCAGGACATCACACACCTGGCCAGGACATCACAGCACCTGGCCAGGACATCACAACACCTGGCCAGGACATCACAGCACCTGGCCGCATCACAACACCTGGCCAGGACATCACACAGCACCTGGCCAGGACATCACATCACCTGGCCAGGACATCACACAGCACCTGGCCAGGACATCACACAGCACCTGGCCAGGACATCACACAGCACCTGGCCATGACATCACAGCACCTGGCCAGGACATCACACAGCACCTGGCCAGGACATCACACAGCACCTGGCCAGGACATCACAGCACCTGGCCTGAGGGAACACGCTAGCTAGTGGATATTGCTGCTCTGTGAACCAACTTGCTCCTAACTTTGCCCCGGGCGGATGAGGACGGCATCAAGTACAAGGAGCCGTAAAGTCGAGGCTTCGGTGTGTTAGTGAGGGATTCTCCATCTTGTTGACGGTGTGGCGTATGGCACTGTCTTGATCCATACACTTGCCCTGTCGGTCTCCTGCTGCTGGTAGTGGTGGCGGGCGGGTCTCTCCCTCACAACACTCTCTCACATCCCTACATATTACTTTCACACCTCCCTTCCTCACTCTTTCCTCCACTCTCCCTTCCTCACACTCCCTTCCTTCACTCTCCCTCCTTCGCTCTCTCCTTCACACTCTCCTTCCTCTCCCCTCCTTCACTTTCCCTCCTCTCCCTTCCTTCACTCTCCTCCTTCACTCTCTCTTTCCTCACTCTCCCTTCACTCTCCTCCTTCACTCTCCCTCCTTCACTCTCTCTTTCCCTCCTCTCCCTTCACTCTCCTTCTTCCTCCTTCCTTCACTCTCTCCCCACTCTCCTCCTTCACTCTCTCCTTCCTCTCCTCCTTCCACTCTCTCCTTCCTCTCCCCTCACTCTCTCTCCTTCCCTCTCCTCCCCTTCATTCTCCCTCCTTCCTCTCTCCCTTCACTCTCCTTCACTCTCTCCCCACTCTCCCTCCCACCACTCTCTCCCTTCACTCTCTCCACCTCCTCCCCTCTCTCCCTCACTCTCTCCCTCCTCGCCCTCCTTCCTCTCTCCCTCCTCTCCCTCCTTCCTCTCCCTCCCTCACTCTCTCCTCCTCTCCCTCCATCACTCTCTCTTCCTCTCTCCCCTCCTCTCCCTCCTTCACTCTCTCCCTCACTCTCACTCCTTCACTCTTCCTCCCTCACTCTCTCCCTCACTCTCCCTCCATCACTCTCTCCTTCACTCTCTCCTTCACTCTCCCTCCTTCACTCTCTCCCTCACTCTCTCTCCTTCACTCTCCTTCACTCTCCCTCCTTCACATGTTTACACACCCACATTTTCTATCTTGTCTTTTCCCTATACAGCATCAGAGACTCCGTACCCTTCACCTACCCTTCACCTTCCCTTCACCCACAGCTGGAGGGAGTGGAGGGCCCCTGGTGGCACTGGAGGGATTATCATAGTGGAGTGGTTTGAAATTATCAGTGGTAATGGTTGAGTGTGGCCAGTGTTGTCAACTGTCTTATACACACACACACACACACACACACACACACACACACACACACTCATGGGGCGAGCGACAGTATATTTCGTGAAGTATATGTATGTGTGTGTGTGTGTGTATGTGTGTGTGAGGTAGGTAGATGGCGGTGTTCCCAGGATCATTATGCGCCGTCAGCCTTTCTCTTCCCCTCCCTCACCGCCTCCTGCCTCGCCTTCTCGTACATCCGGGGACTCTCTCTCTCTCTCTCTCTCTCTCTCTCTGTTTTGCTGTCTGACTCAACACTATAGAAAAATAAGTTACGAATCCATTATTGTTGAATAGTCATCTAGTGTACACACACACACACACACACACACACACACACACACACACACACACACACACACACACACACATACATCAGGAACGAAGCTCGGACGGATTCAGAAACGTCATTCAGAAATTTACGTACACGAACAGATTTCCCTAAACAAAGTACACGTACAGTATTAACTGCTATGTGAGGTACTTTGATTCGCTTATACCGTTACTTTGATTCGCTTTTGCCGATTTTCGCTTATACCGATATTCGCTTATACCGATACTATGTTTCGCTTCAACCGATATTCACTAATACCGATAGTCACGTATACTGATATTCACTTATACCGATATTCGCTTATACCGATATTCGCTTATACCGATATTCTCTTATACCGATATTCCCTATACCGATATTCGCTGATACCGATATTCGCTTATACTGATATTCACTTATACCGTTACAGTACAGATCACAATATGAACCTGATATACGTTCTGTATGTGTGTTCTGTGTTCACCTCCAGAAGAACATGAAGAACATAATCTCACTGGTATATAATGAGTCCAGATAACCTATAACAACGTCTACTTATACAGATTATAGAGGAATATACAATACCTTCTGATTCCCTATAATTTGGTCAGGTTTTAGAGGATACGATCAAGTTAGGATGAGTGGGAACTTTTTGGTACAGTTTGGGTGAGGTTATTTTATAGAACTTGAGAGGGACTATTTCTGGGGGAGAGTGAGTGGAGAGGGTGTGAGTGGGACCCTTTCTAATAGAGAGGGCGAGAGTGGGACCCTTTCTAATAGAGAGGGTGTGAGTGGGACCCTTTCTAATAGAGAGGGAGAGAGTGGGACCCTTTCTAATAGAGAGGAAGAGAGTGGGACTTCTTTTGTAGAGTCTGAGTGGGATATTGAAATATGAATGAGTGACAAAATATCAAAATAAATATAATAATTACTCTATATATTAACGCTCTTTTGTTTCCTTCTATTTACAGGTAAGGATCACTACCTGTCCCTAATGACGTCTGGAAAATCAGGTAACACCTCTCACCCCTCCCCCACCATCCCTGATTTTCCCTCACCACACCCCATCCCCTATCAGCAAGCCCCCCCCTTTTCCCCTCCAACCCTCTTCTTACTCCCCATCCATCATTCCCCACCCCATCACCCTGATACCATCCCCACCCCTTCCTCACCCCCTTTCCCTCACCTCCACCCCCTCTACCTTGAACTGCTCCACACAACAAAAGGTAAAATTATACACCACATGATAACTAACACGGAGGAGAGAAGAGGAGAGGAGAGGAGTCTGTCTCGCCTCATCTTTCCTCTTCTCCTCCTTTCTGCTCTTTTCCTCTATCCCTTCCTACCTCTATTCTGCTCTTCTTTCCTATTCTCTTCATTCTCCTCCCTCACTCCCCCGTTCTCTCCGTCCAGGACACACACACACACACAGGTATTCACTACAACCATATACCTCTGTCTTGCCCCGAACATTAAAGCCGGGAACTTCTGTCAACTTTCCATCTTGTTGCTGAAGTAAATATTTTTGTGACGCGACTGTTGCTATTTTTCGTCCGTGAGGGAGGGGGTTGAAGGAGAGAGGTAGGAGGTAGGAAGTGGTGGAGGAGGAGGTAGAGGGGCGATGGAGGTTTGACGAGGAGGAGGAGGCAGATGTGGGAAGGGAAAAGATTGTGACAGGGGAGGACGCGGAATGTGGCAGGAGGAGACAGAATGTGACAGGAGGAGGCAAGTGTGGCAGGGAGAGGAGGCATGTGTGATGGGGAGGAGACAGGTGTGACGGGAAGGAGGCAGGTGTAGCTGGGAAGGACGCAGGTGTGACAGGGAGAGCAGGTGTGACAGGAAGGAGGCAGAGTGTGTTGGGAAGGAGAGGTAGGTGTGGAAGCAGGAAGAAGGGAGATGTGATGGGGGGAGACAGGTGTGACGGGAAGGAGGCAAGTTTGACGGGGAGGAGGCAAGTGTGACGGTCCTGGTGAGGTTGGGTGGGAGTCGCTTGTTTGTGACGGAGTGGGTGGGTGGGTGGCTGCCTCAGTGGGTGGCCAGCCTATAGTTGTGAGCCCGCATAATTGGTTGTGGGCGGGGCTATGAATCGGACCATGGGCGTGATTGTGAGTTGAACCGTAGGCGTAGCTGTGGGCATGACCGTGGGTCAGGCCGTGGGCTGCTCCGTGGGCTGGACAGGAGATTATCAGTGTGTAACTGTCTGGTAAGATACGCACGCCCCTGGCAAGGATGTGGGCGGGGCGTGGAAGGATGTGGGCGGGACTGGGAAATGAGGGTGGGGCTGGGATGGGTTGAGAAGTACGTGGGCGGGAAAGATCTGTGTGTGTGTGTGTGTGTGTGTCAGGTGCACGGGAAGAATAGAGGCCTGTTGTCTACGGCCCCTTGTTATACAGTATGTTCCAGTGATGATGTGTGGCCAGGGTGGGGTGTGGCCAGGGTGAGGGTGTGTGGCCAGGGTGGGGGTGTGTGGCCAGAGTGAGGGTGTGTGGCCAGGGTGAGGGTGTGTGGCCAGGAGAGGTGTGTGTGGGTGGTGGATGGCCAGGGGTGAGGGTGTGTGTGGGGTGAGGGTGTGTGGGGTGAGGGGTGGATGTGGGGTAGGGTGTGTGGCCAGGGTGGGGTGTGTGGGGTTTGGCCCAGGGACACGATTTTAAGCTATATTTGCAAATTAACAACAGTATGTTGGAGGAAGTACTGTGTGCAGGGGTCCCAGGTGTGTTATGGCCTGGCCTAGTGTGGTAGGCGGTGGTGTGGGTGAGGGTGATGAGAGAAAATTAGGTGGTGGGAGGGATGCGGGATTTATGTGGGACGGAAAGGAGGGAGGGTGGTGGGCAGTATGAGAGGGTGATGGTGGGCGGTATGAGGAGGGTGTTGGTGAGGGTGGCAGGTGGTGGTGGGCGGTATGAGGGAGGAGTGGCAGGTGAGCATGACCCACTGCTCATATGATAGTGTTGAGAGTGTCTCATGGTACAGGAGGCAGGTGGGGGAGGATGGGTGGACAAGTGATGTGGGCGGTGAGGCGTGGGTAGATGGGCGGAAGAGGCGTGGGTGGGTGGAGTGTTAGAGGAGAAAATGTGGGCGGGAGGGTGGGTGAGCAGTGGGTGTCGGTGAGCCACACACGCACGGGCCGACTCTCATGACAGATGACTGCCAGTCGTGACCAGCTGACTCCAACTTGTTCTGAGTTAACACAGGAGGCGGGCGTGGCGGTGTGTACGTGCGCCCCGCCGCCTCATGCCACTTGGTAGACAAAATACAGCTGTAGAGCGGCCCTCGTGAGCGGCCCTAAGTGGGGGAGTAATTAGTGTGTGTGTGCGCAGAAAGCGTAATATTGTGGTGTGTGGCTGCTGGTGGCATTACCGCTGCTCACACCGCCTGCACGCCACACTTGACAGCTCCCCGCCTCCCCCCCCCCCTCCCCTTCCCTCCTGCTGGTGGCCTCTCGGGTGCCTGCCACCAGTAACCACTCCACCCACACCCGGCTGGCACAACCACTTGCCTGCCTGCCTGCCTGCCTGTCTGCCCACCATCACTAACCCTCTTGCAACGTCATCTGCAACTTTAAAGCTGTCGCCGCGTGTGCCAGCTCCCCCCCTAGTCTGCCACCATTACTCTCTCTGCCCTGCCCAAGTTCCTCGTGTTTAGAGCAGTTACTGACGGAGTGTTTACTTGCCACCACCTCCGTCACGGCCGCTACTACCTGCTCAGGTGTAACTGCTTCTCCTCCTGTCTTACACACCCTTCCTCCTCCTGTAAGCTTGAATTTTCTTTTCGTTTCATTTTCTGTTTCATAATTCCTCCTTTAGTTATTCTTCTTTCTTCCATTTATGTTTATCGTCTAGAGTATGTCTCTTATTGTGGTGCTCTCTATCCCCTCTTATTATTCCTTCCATTGTTTCCTGTTCGCTTCCCATTCGTTCCATTTCTTTGTGTCCTGTTTCCTTCATTGTTTTTATTCTCTCTGTCTATGCTCCACCTTTGTTCCTGTATAAGTCACACATGTTTGAAGTTGGTTGTGTTTGTGTCTCCCGGCTCGTTGGACAACAACACACGACTCACACTCTTTCTCTTCAACATTCCGACGTTTTTTTTTTTCTCTTATTAATTGTCTTTACACATTCCTGGCTGACCATCCGCCTTCCTTCACGCGTTTTATTTCTTCCATGATAATTAGGTACAACATCGGGACAAAGGTTGGTAATAGTATCAGCGACTGTTGCCAGCCTGTCTCGGTCGTCAGGGAGGGAGGAGTCTTCTTGCTCCAGCTAATCACAAGGAGAAACCGAGTGTTTTTCCTCCTCCTCTTCACAATAATCACGGACGATCTCGGGGTTTGGTTGTATCCACTTGTGATGGTCTGATACTTATGAAAAAAGCTGTGTAAAACAACCTGTTTATCATAGGTCATAAGGGGTAAGTGGCATCGGCCACTGATATAGAGGCGACTTAAGTATCTAGCGGCAGGGAACTCACGACCTTGTGGATCACCATCAGTAGCCAATGGGAACGACTAACTGGTGGTAATGAAGTTTGTGCACAGCCAATGAGAGAGATGGAGAACGGCAGGGAGTACGGAGGGGAGTGTGAGGTGCCCCTAAGGGAAGGTAAACATCACAGCAGGTGCCCCCCGCCAGGCCCTTCAACTCCTCAGCACACCACCACCACCACCGCGCCGGGCTGGGCTGGGTTGTGTTGGCAGCTTTTTCTACCACTTACCCCGGCTCGCACCTCTTGACTTGTGCTTACAACTTGCTGCTCGATTGTTCGCGCCATTGTCTTTTGTTTATGGATGACGTGTTAGCCATCTTGTGTTGCCCAGACGTGTGGTTGGGGGAGGGAGGAGGAGGAGGAGGAGGTGAATTTGCTTTTGTCGGTATGTTGTGTATCTCTCCTGGCCAGGGTGTAGTGGTGAGGGTGTAGGGTGAGTGTGTCGTCGTTATCCTCACTTGGCTGTGTCTTCTGTGAGTATGATAACCAATAATTACCGGATAAAATATAGCAGCTGTTACTTACACACCGTGAAGGCAGGTGTGGTCCAGGCAGTGACGTGAAGGACCTTTAACACAGAGATGACGCTCACTCCAGCACGGGTCCTGACCAACACGGTGGAGGAGAAGAAAAAAATAAATCTTGGTTTCATTATCTCGTGCGATCGTGAGAGAGGCGAGGGCCGGTAACCTGGAGTCGCCTAGTCATCAGGGCCGGGCCAGCCAGGTAGTGGATGAAGCCAGCCAGGTAGTGGATGAAGCCAGCCAGGTAGTGGATGAAGCCAGCCAGGTAGTGGATCAGGCCAGCCAGGTAGTGGATCAGGCCAGCCAGGTGGAGGATCAGGCCAGCCAGGTGGAGGATCAGGTCAGGTTGCAGGAGCAGTAGGGTCGCGTCAGGCTCCCCTCGACCATTAATCAAGGTTGATGTGATGGCAAATCATGTGGGGTGCAGTTTGATGAGCGTCAGGCAGGTGTTGGCACCGCGACCTACCTGTACCTGCCCACACCCGCTCCCTCTCCACTAGCACACCTGTGTCACTATTATCTATCGTAGAGAGCCACATGTGTAGCCTTACCCCTCCTCCTCCCTCTCTTTCCTCTCCCTCCTCTCCTCCTGCTCTCTCTTCCCTCTAATCTCTCTTTTTCCCTCCCTCCTCTCCCTGCTGTCTCTCTCTCTCTCTCTCCTCTCTCTCTCTCTCTCTCTCTCTCTCTCTCTCTACTCCCTCTCCTTGTCCTCCTCCTCCCCTCTCTCCTTCCCTCTCCCTTCTCTCACCTCTACTCCCTCTCTATCCCCCCCCCCTTCCTTTGATCCCTCTCCCCTCGCCAGGGCCGCAGCACCAGTCTGGCCTGACACCGACTCCTGAACTGGGTTGCACCTCACCCAGCCTCGTTACGTAGTCCATCACACGCTGACACAACCCGCTGATGTTGGCCTCTCCCCGCCTGCCCCTACCCGCCTGTCTTACTCTTGCCCCTCCTCACCTGCCTTACTTTTGCCCCTCCCCACTTACCTTATTCTTGCCACTCCCCGCCTATCCGACTTGTGAAAGAGACCTAGGAGTACTTGTAAGCCCAGACCTTCGGCCTAAAAAACAGTGCATTAATGTTCGAAATAAGGCAAACAGAGTATTAGGTTTTATATCTAGAAGTGTAAGTAATAAGAGTGCAGAGGTCTTATTGCAACTTATACTATAGGAATAGCTGTCTGTCTGTGTGTCTGTTCTGGGCAGCCGAAACGGCACAATCGTTTTTCATCAAACTTGGTGGAAAAATCGCAAAAAAATTCGTAGAGTAGAACAAACCTGGTCCCATGTCGATGGTTTCTTTTGGAAGGCATTAATTAACCATTTTATTTAAGCTGGAAAATGATACAAGTCTACGGACTTGGCGCACCCTCATTCCCTGTACGCTGTCAGCCAGTCGGCGGTTGCTCGCTAGCCAAGAACGAGCTTCAAACTTTCACCGGGTACGAAGGGCCCGCGATCACTTGTTGCAACAATACCTTGCGCTAGTCAAGCCGCACCTCGATTATGCTGTTCAGTTCTGGTGCCCATATTATAGAATGGATATCAATTCACTGGAGTCGGTGCAGCGAAGAATGACGAAAATGATTCCGGGACTTAGTAACCTTCCATATCAAGATAGACTAAAGAAACTAAACTTGTATTCCCTAGAAAGACGAAGAGTGCGGGGAGATATGATAGAAGTATTTAAGTGGGTGAAAGGAATCAATAAATGAGATATAGATAAAGTTCTTATAATATCCGAGCAGGATAGGACTCGTAGCAACGGATTTAAGTTGGATAAGTTTTGGTTTGGGAGGGAGATAGAAAGAAACTGGTTCACAAATAGGTTGGTGGACGAGTGGAACAAGTTAGCAACTTTTTAGTAAGTGCTGGAACGCTGGAAAGTTTTAAAAGGAGGCTAGATAGATTCATGGATGATAGAGAGTGGTAGTAACTCTCGACAGGAGCTGCCATGCACAGGTCAACCGGCCTATTGCAGACTCCTTATGTTCTTATTCCTCCCCGCCTGCTTTCATCCTGCACCACATATACACTGTGACAGTTCCCAGTGGGCGGGCAGGGAGGGGGGGGGGAGGCAGGGAAAAAGGCAGGCAGGGAGACAGACAGGGCAAGCAGGCAGACAGGGAGGGAGGCAGACAGGCAGGAAGGCAGACAGGGAGGGAGGCGAGCAGGGAAACAGGCAGTCAGGAAGGGAGGCAGGGAAGTTGGGAGGCAGGGAGGCAGGCAGGTTGACCCCTAGGGAGTAACTGCCGTGGGTGAGAGGCACGCATAAAGAGAATGAGTTTTCGATAACTTATGACACGACCTTAATGTCTGGGGGAGGACGAGCCCAAACACCGCGATGGGATTAATTTAAATAGCAAATATGGTTACTGTCGGCCGCCATACTGCCAGAGCAGACCGCACCAGCCAGCGCTTATTGTTGTTGCTTCTGCTTCTGCCACTGCTTTTTACTGCTCTTCTGTTTTGTTTACTGCTTTTGTGTTTTTACTGCTGATGTGTTGCTGTTGAAGCGTTATGGCCAGACTCAGTACACACACACACACACACACACACACACACTGTCATAATATTTTCGACGTCATTGCTTCTGTTGTTGTTCTGTTTCTGTTCCTCCTCCTCCTCTTCCTCCTCCAGCTCTTCTCATCTCTCCCGTCTCTTCCCTCCTCATTTTCTTTCCCGGTCTTCTTCCGTTTCTGCTGTCCTGCTTCTTCCTTCCCTCCTCCTTTCCATCCCGCTGTTATGCTGTTCTTACTACTGTTATTGCTGCCCATGGTCGTTATAGTCTGCTGTGCCACACTCAGCGCCCACAGTACATCACGACCACGCCCTCATTATTGGTGCTGTTATCAGTGGTGCGCTGTTCCTCCTGCTGTGCCAGTTGGAGCATTTATAACTGGAACCATTATGGTGGGGGAGCATGATGGCATCGATCTTGATGATGTATGGAGCATATTGGCGTGGAACATATTGACGTGGAGCATATTGGCTCGTAGTAGAATTGTGTAGTACTTAGTGACGTAGAATATAATGGCGTAGAGGTAAGCAGCAGGTGGAGGTTGGGGGCAGGCAGGAAGGGAGGGAAGGAGGCAGGCAGGGGGTCAGACAGGCAGGGAAGAAGGCAGAAAGTGAGACAGGGAGGGAGGTAGGCGGGCAGGGGGCGGGCGTGTGGTGGCGTGGTGTGGCGAGGGAAAATCCGCCACCACCATTAAGAGTATCGGGTGGTGTGTTAATAGTGGGGAGGAGAACTGACGGGCCCTGTCACGCCCACTACCACCACTCACTATCACCACTACTACCACCACTGACGCGGCCCTGTTACTTCCACTACCACCGCTACTACTACCACCACTGACCAGGACCTGTCACGTCCATTACCACCACTATCACCACTACTAGTACGACCACCACAAATACTACTGGATGCCGCCCTGCCTCTTCTCATGACCCACACAGTAACAAGACTTCATACGTGTGAGTGAAGTCCACCTCGCGATCTCTCCCTGAACGCCGTCAGTCCTTGAGGGCGCGACGTGACAACATGTAGGCGCTGACTGTGATTAGTGGAGTCCCGTGGTAGGAAAAAAATGGCCACCAATTTGCCATTTTTAGTAATTTTGTTGTCATTATGGCAACATATCTTGCCTTGGGTGTTACCAAAGTATAACCCAGATGTGAAAGTCACCCACCCAAGAGCGTTGAAGTTATCACACAAAAACCAAACACACTCATTGGTGGACACGACTCACCCAACACGGAGCCGCCCAGGAAGATCAGTATTACGGAGAGTATTTTCCTCTCTCAGATAGTGTTGTTTGGTTCATGTTACGGAGGGACTCTGGCAGTGTGTTGTGGCTGTTGTTGTGGTGAAGAGAGGCGGGCGGGAGGGGAGGGGGGCGGGTTGTGGCTGGACTGGTGACACATCCTGTCTGCCTGGGGTGGGTGGGTGGGTGCAGCGGGTGGGGAGGGAGCGACCAACTTGTGAGTAATCACGCCTCTTAATTCCCTCACACTGCTTCGGGGGAGATGAGTGAGGGGTGCTGGTGGTACCATACGTGGGACAGTGAGAGTCTGGACAACTTAGAATGGACACAAGGTAAACGCACTGTGTAACGACGGGTGAGTGCCTGTTGAGGGTGAGAGCAGGTGAGGGTGGGGGTAAGGGTGAAGGGCGGGGGTGAGGGCAGCAGCAGGCGTGCCCTCATGGACCACCAGCCCCTCGCACAAGTTTATAAGGTGCGAGGTTCCTGCCACCCTCGTGTGTGGCCCACCAGCCGGGGAGCACGAACTGGCCTCGCTGTCTCCCTCACCTCCCCCACTGGCTTCTCTACCTCCCTCACCCTCCTCACTGGCTTCTCTACCTCCCTCTCCCCCCTCACTGTCTTCTCTACCCCCTCACTGGCTTCTCTACCTCCCTCCTGGCTTCTCTACCTCCCTCACCCTCCTCACTGTCTTCTCCACCCCCCTCACTGGCTTCTCTAACCTCTCTCCCTTCCTCACTGTCTTCTCTACCCCCTCACTGTCTTCTCTACCCCCTCACTGTCACCACTGGCTTCTCTACCTCCCTCCACCCCCTCACTGTCTTCCTACCACCTCACTGTCTTCTCTACCCCTCACTGCTTCTCTACCCCACACTGTCTACCCCTCCTCTACCCTCACCTTCTTCTCACTGTCTTCTCCACCCCCTCACTGTCTTCTCTACTACTCTCACTGGCTTCTCTACCCCCTCACACCCCCTCACTGGCTTCTCCCCCCTCCTACTCACTGTCTTCTCTACCTCCCTCACTGTCTTCCTCTCCCTTCTCTACTCACTGGCTTCTCTACCCCCCTCACTGGCTTCTCTACCCCCTCACTGTCACTCACTGTCTTCTCTCCCCTCACTCTCTACCCCCTCACTGGCTCCCCACCTTCTCTACCCCCTCACTTCTCTACCCCTCACTGTTCTCTACCCCCACTGTCTTCTCTACCTCACTGGCTTCTCTACCTCGTCTGGCTTTCTACCCCTCCTTGGCTTCGGCTTTCCCAGGCTTCGTTCTTCGTTTCCTCCTAGTCGTTTCATCTTCCAGACATTGTAAAAGTAACACGTAATTGATCACCACCCTTCATATTACTCCTACTCGCCACGCACATCACTCGCCACACACATCACTCGCCACACATCACTCACATCACTCGCCACACAAATCAAAATCTCCACCTCCTAGTACCCTCCTAGTTCCTCCTAGTACCTCCCAGTACCTCCCTAGTACCTCCCTAGTACCTCCCTCTTTCGCCCTCCCCCCTTAACCTACATGACCCCTCAATTGGATACGAGTTAGTGTGTAAATAAAGGGATCACCTGAAGATTAGACACCCCGGCTTATATTACCTGAAGATTAGACACCCTAATGCTGCCTGTGAGGGGATAGGGTAGGGTAGGTTAGGGTAGGTTGGGGTAGGGTAGGGTAGGTTGTGGTTGGGTAGGATATGGTAGTTTAGATTGGGACAGGTTAGGTTAGGTTAGGTTAGCGATAGGGTGGTTAATCTTCAGGTGAAATAAGCTGGGGTGGTTAATCTTCAGGTGATCCGCTAAAAGTCTCCTGGGGATTATGTCAGGAAGTGTACAGTACATCCAGGCCGGCTGTGTTGTGAGAGGACCACTGTATCTCCCTCGTCACACTCCGTCTCATTGGTCCTGAGAGAGAGAGAGAGAGCAAGCAAGTGAGTGAATGAATGTGTGTGTGTGTGTGTGTGTGTGTGTGTGTGTGTGTGTGTTCGCCACTCTCACTCAACTAGTTCACAGGAGAGGAGATGGTGAGAGGAGATGAAAAAACAACAACAGTAGCACACCGCCCCCACCCCACGTCCTCCTCTTCCTCCTCTCCCTCTTCCTCCTCTTCCTTCTCTTCTTCCTCCTCCTCTCCCTCTTCCTCCTCCCAGCTAATGGCACACCAGACTGAACACCTACACCCGGGTTCATTATTCACAAGGTTGAGAATGAGTCGGTCGTCTCGTCGCCGCTGCAGCAGATGAGAAAAAACATGAAGTGAGAAAAAAAAACGAAAAATTCCCACGTGAGGAGAAGCAGAGTTAGAAAGCTTGCTGAGGGAGGTGTGTGGGTGGGTGTGGGTGTGTGTGGATGGTTGTGTGGGTCAGTGTCGGTGGGTAGATGGGTGTTGGTGTGTGGGTGAGTGTCACTAGGGGTGGGATGAGAGTGGGTGTGATGGGAGTGAGTGAGGTTGAGTGGGTGTGAGCGGGGCCACTCAGCCGAGACGCTGGGGGCCAAGCCATCTATCTCCCATGAAAAGACAACAGCGCCTCCACCCTACTGCCAGCCAGACCTTTACCTCCTACATCCTCCACCTCTACCTCTCTCTCCTCTTCCACCCCTCTCTCTACCTCCCTCACCTTTGGCCTTAGTACCTTCCTCACCTCCTCCTCTCTACCTCCCTCCCCGTCCCCTCACCTCACCTGTGGCCTCAGTACCTCCTACAGGGCGCCGTCATCCTCCCAGTGTGTGTTGTGACAGTCGTATATTGAGTGTTGTGTTGAGTGTGTTGGTTCACCTAAGGAGGGAAGCACAGGGGTCCGGCTACATCTCCCCTACACCCACCTCTTAGTATATTTTATTATGTTCCTGACAACCGTTCCCAGCCTGTGTGCTCCTGGTGGCTGGGAGAGTGGTGGCCGGGCAGGTGGATGGTGGTAGTGGTGACCGGGTGGGTGGATGGTAGCAGTAGTAGTGATGGTCGTGGTGGTCGGGCTGGCGGGTGGTGGCCGGCATGGCTGGTGGTATTGGTGGTAGTGAGTGGTGGTCAGGCCGGGCGGGTGGGTGGTCGGGCAGGCGGGTGGTGGCCAGGACGGGTGGTGGTAGTGGTGGCCGGGCGGCGGTGGTGGTAGTGGTGGTGGCCGGGCGGGCGGGTGGTGGTAGTGGTGGCCGGGCGGGCGGGTGGTGAGTGGTGGCCCGGGCGGGCGGGTGGTGGTAGTGGTGGCCGGGCGGGCGGGGAAGCGAGACAGTAATGAGCCATGACTTAATTATGGGAGGCGGGCAGCGGGTGGTGGCTGGGCCCACCAGCAGGACAGTCTCTCCACACACACACCACACCGGGGGTGAATGACGAGGTGACACACCATGGTTCATGCTCCCGTGACCCATGCTCTGGCCCCACTACCACACCACCCTTCTTCACTAACCCCCCTTCCCCCCACCCACCCCTCCCCCTCCCCCTCCCCCCACTTCCCCCACCCCTCCCTCTCCCCACCACCACTCCACCCCCCTCACCTGCCACCTGCAGGTCATGCCCTCACACCTATCTTGGTGCTCGGCTTCGCCCTTGACTCTTCAGGCTTCTACGCCCTTAACTCGTGAGACATAAAGGCAAGCATGAACTTAGCATGCTTCCCTGTTGGGCGCTGTAAACGCTTCTGCGCTTCACCTTGCACAGGATGTGGGGTGCCCAATAAATAGCCCCCCTCCAGAGCTATCTAAAAAAAATCTAAAATCGTCGACTACAGTGTAAACAAGTGTGGCTTTCACCTCCACCCCCCCGTCCCTCACTTGTGCCTCCTCCCACCTGTGTCCTCCTCACCTCTCCCTGTGTCCTCCTCATCTCACCTATGTCCTGCTCACCTCTTACCTGTGTCCTCCTCATCTCACCTGTGTCCTCCTCATCTCTCACCTGTGTCCTCCTCATCTCACCCTTGTCCTCCCTCATCTCTCACCTGTGTCCTCCTCATCTCTCACCTGTGTCCTCCTCATCTCACCTGTGTCCTCCTCATCTCTCACCTGTCCTCCTCCACCCCTCTCCCCTTCCTCACCTTGTCCTCCTCACCTCTCACCCTTGTCCTCCTCACCGTGTCCTCACCCGTGTCCTCCTCGTGTCCTCCTCACCCATGTCCTCCTCACCGTGTCCTCTCACCCGTGTCCTCCTCACCTGTCCTCCTCACCCAGTCCTCCTCACCCGTGTCCTCCTCACCTCTCCAGCCCCTGAGCCCTGTTGTACGTGTGTGTCATTGTACACTTGAACAAATTTGATCCTCTTTACGTAACCTCCATTCAGCCCATGTTAAGATACACACACACGCTCACCTCGTCTCTCACGGCCTTCTCACAATGCTCCAGCCCTCCCCTCCTCTCCCACCCAGCCCTCCCCTCCCCCACCCCATCTAGTAAGGACGCCACCATGTCACCTACGGACTTACAGCAGTACCTCGGCATGCATATTCCCACATCATTAACATTCGCTCCCCGCCTCCGCTCTCACCACGGCAGTAATCCAGCTCATTCTCCACACTGGTGAGCCTCGACGTCTCCCCAGTCCTCTGTCAGCCGCCCAGACGCCTTATCTCCCCGCAGGTCTCACGCCCGATCCGCAACGCTGCCCGCCACCCCTCCTTCCAACCACCACCACGACGGGAGCAACATGCCTTGTGCAACTCAGGCAATCTACAGTCTCTCTCTCTCTCTCTCTCTCTCTCTCTCTCTCTCCTGTTACAGCAGCTCACAGCCAGGCCACACGCGCCTCACGAGAGACATAATTCAACTTTCAACGCCCGAACCCACAAGACACGCAGCTCTGCGGCTCTCGCGCCTTATTGATGACCAGTACAAGTTGGGAGTCCGTATCCGGTCAACGACCTGTGACACTAATACCCGGGGGTGCCTGTGAGGCCATAAACCAGAGAGCCAGGTGCTGGATGAGGCCAAGAGGGAGATGACAGAGGCTCAGCATAATTATGAGAGGTGCCACTCCTTAACACTGTTCCAACCTGGGAACATCAGCTCAGGTGTGCGAGCCTCAGCAGCCCATAAGGTGAAGTATGAACCCTGGGACCAGAGTCGTGCGGGGAGATATTTTCCTTTCTGTGGACTCTTCGTGTGTGTGTGTGTGTGTGTGTGTGTGTGTGTGTGTGTGCACGAGCGTCCATGGATGGAGGGGGAAAGTGACTGGAGCTCTGCCATGATGAACACCGACAGAGGCGTGTAGTGTAGTGGTCGAGGCAGCAAGGGGTGGTCACGTCTCACTTCATCCCTTTACATTTTTATACACACCACGACCCTTCTTACTGCTGCATTATACATCACAGTATCCTGCCTCATACACTGTATCATACACCACCAAATACTGTATCATACACCACCAAATACTGTATCATACACCACCAAATACTGTATCATACACCACCAAATACTGTATCATACACCACCAAATACTGTATCATACACCACCAAATACTGTATCATACACCACCAAATACTGTATCATACACCACCAAATACTGTATCATACACCACCAAATACTGTATCATACACCACCAAATACTGTATCACATACCACCAAATACTGTATCATACACCACCAAATACTGTATCATACACCACCAAATACTGTATCATACACCACCAAATACTGTATCATACACCACCAAATACTGTATCATACACCACCAAATATTGTATCATACACCACCAAATACTGTATCATACACCACCAAATACTGTATCACATACCACCAACATACCCCCACCTCATACACCAACATACCCCCACCTCATACACAATACACCACAACGAACTTGAGTATACCCGGTCATAAGGTGTATAGAGGGTCGCCTGAGCTACACAAGGACCGGTATTACTCGGTCTACCTTCAGCTGACCGACGCGTCAAGGTGATGGATGGGGTCGGTCGTTTCATCTCGTACACATCAACACTGTGGGTTCTGTCTGGTGCTCTAGTTGTTGTCTCAGTGTAAGGTGTAGTTTTGTTTTACGTGTGTGTGTGTGTGTGTGTGGAGGAGGTGTGATGGTAGGGGAGGGGTGAAGGAGGGGGTGTGTGGGTGAGGGTTGTGTGTAGGGGGGGGTGTGAGGGTGTATGTATGTATGTATGTATGTATGTATGTATGTATATATCTCACCACCTATGTATTAGAGGCAAGTATCCTCCTCTAAATAAACCTGTAGTAACTGTAGACGCTCCAACATTCATATATTTTTTAAGACTCAAGTGAGGGGTCCACAACACGGCGTCAGAGTCAGGGTGAATACAAAACACGGAGCGACTTTTTGCCTACCAGCACTAACAGGTGTTCCGTGACGCGTGGTTTAAAAGGAGCGACTTTTACCTACCAGCGCTAACAGGTGTTCCGTGACGCGTGGTTTAAAAGGCTCTCCAGTGATGACGCGCGGAGCTACTTGTGCCTTGGATGCTGGTCTGTGATTTCTGTTGTAATGTTCCACAGAATATCAAAGGGAGACGTGGGAAGGGGGTGGATGCTCGATTGGTTAGCGCTCCTGCCTCCAACCACCTGCTTCTAGCCTCCTGCCAGCCTCCAACCATCTGCTTCCAGCCTCCAGCCTCCTACCTCCAGCCTCTTACCACCTGCCTCCAGCCTCCTACCACCTGCCTTCTACCTCCAGCCTCCAACCACCTGCTTCTAGCCTCCTGCCTCCTACCTCCAGCCTCTTACCACCTGCCTCCAGCCTCCAACCACCTGCTTCTAGCCTCCTGCCTCCTACCTCCTACCTCCGGAACGCTGCTCTGTTTACATATAAAGTGAAAACGATGCTGATGACCAGACAGCCGCGGGGGCCTCCTGTCGGGGCTGACTGTGGACTCATACCTGTGGTGATGGAGTAGGGTGGGGGCACGGAAGAAGAAGAGGAGGGAAGGGCACAGAAGAGGGGAAAGAGAAGAGAGGAAGAACACGGAAGAAGAGGAGGAAGGAAGAACATAGAACAGGAGAGGGAAGAACAAGGGAAGGGAGAGAAACCTTGTTGATAACAGAGAGAGAGAGAGAGAGAGAGAGAGGGCAATAAAGCAAGGAAGGACGGAAGAGGGAAGGTAATGAAAGGAGAGAGAGAGAGAGATGGGAACAGAGGGTTACAAATACTGGAAGGGTAAAAAAGAGGAGACGAAATGAGGAGAGAAGGAAGGGTAAGCAGAGAGGGAGGAGAACAAACAGGGGAAACAAGGAAGGGGAGAAGAGGTAAGAAAAGAAGATAATGGAGGTAGAGCGATAGGGAGGAAGGGAAGCAAGGAGAGAGAGAGAGAGTTGTGTGTAGTGTATGTGTTGTGTGTAAGAGAGAGAGAGAGAGAGAGCGCTGGTTGATAAATAAGTAGGAAGAGGAAGCAGAAGAGGAGGAGGAGGGAGGTTGTTGTCATGAGAGGAGGTGAGGCATCGAGTGTGGAGTCTGGCCGCCAGCCACGAGTAACGCCGCTGCCAACCCAAGCTGTCAATGGTGGTAAAACTGCTGCCACCACTGTTTCCACCCACTAGTCTACTGCCACCACTGTTTCCACCCACTAGTCTGCTGCCACCCTGTTTCCACCACTAGTCTGCTGCCACCATTTTCCCTAGTCTGCTTCAACCACTGTTTCACCCAAGTCTGCTTCACCACTGTTTCCACCACTAGTCTGCTGCCACCTGTTCCACCCACTAGTCTGCTGCCACCTGTTTCCACCACTATTCTGCTGCCACCACTGTTTCCCTATCTTCTGCACTCTGTTTCCACCCATAGTCTGCTACTGTTTCCACCCTCGTCTGCTTCCCTTTTCCCTACTGGTCTGTACCACTGTTTCCACCCACTAGTCTGCTTCCACCCTGTTTCACCCACTAGTCTGCTTCCACCACTGTTTCCACCTAGTGTGCTGCCACTGTTTCCACCCACTAGTCTGCTGCACCACTGTTTCCACCCATAGTCTGCCACCTGTTTCCACCCACTAGTCTGCTGCCACCACTGTTTCCACCCACTAGTCTGCTGCCACCACTGTTTCCACCCACTAGTCTGCCCCTGTTTCCACCACTGTCTGCTGCACCACTTTCACCCACTAGTCTGCTGCCACCACTGTTTCCACCCACTAGTCTGCTACCACTGTTTCCACCCACTAGTCTGCCACCGCTGTTTCCACCCACTAGTCTGCTGCCACCTGTTCCACCCCAGTCTGCTGCCCCACGTTTCCACCTGTCTGCCACCACGGTTTCCACCCACTAGTCTGCTGCCACCACTGTTTCCACCCACTAGTCTGCTGCCACCCGTTTCCACCACTAGTCTGCTGCCACCGCTGTTTCCACCCACCAGTCTGCCACCTGTTTCCACCCACTAGTCTGCTGCCACCGCTGTTTTCCACACTAGTCTGCTGCCACCACTGTTTCCACCCACTAGTCTGCTGCCACCACTGTTTCCACCCACTAGTCTGCTGCCACCACTGTTTCCACCCACCTAGTCTGCACCACTGTTTCCACCCACTAGTCTGCTGCCACCACTGTTTCCACCCACTAGTCTGCTGCCATGTTTCCACCCACTAGTCTGCTGCCACCACTGTTTCCACCACTAGTCTGCTGCCACCACTGTTTCCCACCACTGGTGTGCTGCACCACTGTTTCACCCCACTAGTCTGCTGCCACCACTGTTTCCACCCACTAGTGTGCTGCCACCACTGTTTCCACCCACTAGTCTGCTGCCACCACTGTTTCCACCCACTAGTCTGCCACCACTGTTTCCACCACTAGTCTGCTGCCACCACTGTTTCCACCCACTAGTCTGCCACCACTGTTTCCACCCACTAGTCTGCTGCCACCGCTGTTTCCACCCACTAGTTTGCTGCCACCACTGTTTCCCCACTAGTCTGCCACCACTGTTTCCACCCACTAGTCTTGCCACCCTGTTTCACCCACTAGTCTGCCACCACTGTTTCCACCCACTAGTCTCTGACCACTGTTTCCCCCACTAGTCTGCTGCCACCTGTTTCCACCCACTAGTCTGCTGCCACCACTGTTCCACCCACTAGTCTGCTGCCACCTGTTCACCACTAGTCTGCTGCCACACTGTTTCCACCCACCTAGTCTGCTGCCACCACTGTTTCCACCCACTAGTCTGCTGCCACCACTGTTTCCACCCACTAGTCTGCTGCCACCACTGTTTCCACCCACTAGTCTGCCACTGTTCCCACCCACTAGTCTGCTGCCACCACTGTTTCCACCCACTAGTCTGCTGCCACCACTGTTTCTCAGAACAAGTCGTGTGTGTGTGTGTGTGTGTGTGTGTGTGTGTGTGTGTGTGTGTGTGTGTGGTGGATGACTCTTCACCCACCCGTGGCCCTAACTCCCTGGCTGACCCATTTAAGGGCCTGACCACTGACCCATCGTGACGTCGACTTACAGGCTAGTCAAGAGAGTCACCTGGGTCACACCTGGGTCACACCTGTTCTCCTGAGCTTCTGTGGTCACACCTGGGTCACACCTGTTCTGCGACCTAACCTAACCTCACCTAATGATTTAGAATAGTTTAGGTTAGGCTAGGTTAGGCTAGGTTAGGTTAGGTTATATATAGAATATGGTTTCCTCCGTCATGTTCCTAGTATTTATTGCTCATTCAGAGAGACAGACAGGAGAAGGTAATGTTGCAGGTGGCCCGCTCATATGTTGCAGATGGCCTTGTGGGTTGCAGGTGGCCCTCTCTTATGTTTCAGGTGGCCTTGTGGGTTGCAGGTGGCCCTCTCTTATGTTGCAGATGGCCTTGTGTGTTGCAGGAGACCCCCTCTTATGTTGTAGGGAGCCCATTGTGTTGCAGGTGGTCCTAACCTATGTTGCAGGTGGCCCTCTCTTATGTTGCAGGTGGCCTTGTGTGTTGCAAGTGGCCCTCTCTTATGTTACAGGTAGCCCATTGTGTTGCAGGTGTTCCTAACCTATGTTGCAGGTGGCCACATGTGTTGCAGGTGGCCCCTTGTGTTGCAGGTGGCCACATGTGTTGCAGGTGGCCCCTTGTGTTGCAGGTAGCCTTGAGTGTTGCAGGTGGGCACATGTGTTGCAGGTGGCCCCTTGTGTTGCAGGTGGCCACATGTGTTGCAGGTGGCCCCTTGTGTTGCAGGTGGCCACATGTGTTGCAGGTGGCCCCTTGTGTTGCAGGTGGTCACATGTGTTGCAGGTGGCCCCTTGTGTTGCAGGTGGTCACATGTGTTGCAGGTGGCCCCTTGTGTTGCAGGTGGCCACATGTGTTGCAGGTGGCCCCTTGTGTTGCAGGCGGTTGTCATGACAGGGAAGGTAAGGTGGCCACATGTGTTGCAGGTGGCCCTCATAGGTTGCAGGTAGGCCACATGTGTTGCAGGTGGCCCCTTGTGTTGCAGGTGGTCACATGTGTTGCAGGTGGCCACATGTGTTGCAGGTGGCCCCTTGTGTTGCAGGTGGCCACATGTGTTGCAGGTGGCCACATGTGTTGCAGGTGGCCCCTTGTGTGTTGCTGGGGATGGTGAAGCACTTGTGGCTTATATATGCACCATCAACTTGATCCTTTAATGCTGCTGATGGTGCTGGTGTGGTGCTGGTGCTGGTGTGGTGCTGGTGTGGTGCTGCTGTTGTTGATGGTAATAGTGTTGATGGTGCTGGTGCTGTTGGTGCTGATGGTGCTGGTGTGGTGCTGCTGTTGTTGATGGTATAGTGTTGATGGTGCTGGTGCTGTTGGTGCTGATGGTGCTGGTGGTGCTGCTGTTGTTGATGGTAATAGTGTTGATGGTGCTGGTGCTCTTGGTGCTGATGGTGCGGGTGTGGTGCTGCTGTTGTTGATGGTAATAGTGTTGATGGTGCTGGTGCTCTTGGTGCTGATGGTGCGGGTGTGGTGCTGCTGTTGTTGATGGTAATAGTGTTGATGGTGCTGGTGCTGTTGGTGCTGATGGTGCTGGTGTGGTGCTGCTGTTGTTGATGGTAATAGTGTTGCTGGTGCTGCTGGTGCTGTTGGTGCTGATGCTCCTATCCTTGTAGATGGTACAATTGGAACATGTGCTCTTCTTTCTATTGCTGTTGTGGTTGATGTTCATGCTAAGGGGTGGAGGTGTGAGGGTGGTGGCTTTATTACAGTTATTCAGTGTGTGCGCGTGTATACCAGGACCTGTCATGGATATCACCACATTAGACCAGTGAGGGTGTGTGGGTGGGATGGTTGTGGGTGTGGTGGGTAGGGTGTGTGTGGGTAGGGGTGCAGAGAGCCACTTAGGTCCACTGTGGATCCAGGACAACGCCCCGGGTGGTGGGAGGGAAACAGAGAAATAAGGTCAAAGTTCCCGGAAGTTCGTGAGTGGAAAACATAATGACCGTAGTTACTATCGGCACAGTAAACTACCCCATTATGTCGTTGTTTTCTGATATAAATTTATTGAGAAATTTAAAGAGTTTATTAATGTTGGCTGTAGGAGTTTACAAGAGACATAATATTGCTCTTGAGGTTTTATATCATCAGGAGGACGTTGTGTTGTGTCAGATGGGAACCTTTAAGGGAACCCGTATATAAAACTCTCTCTTGAGTGTCTGTCTCCCCAACCAAGAGAGATTTTTGTGTATAGTTTAGAGATCACCATCGACGTCCACATATGACTGACACTTGTGTATTAACGTCACACTGGAACACAAAGGCTCAAGTTTAATGTGGTGTCATCTTCGGGCCCTTTGACTTGACCCCTTAACTGGCACTCTCAATTAACAGTCTCCTCTTATTGACGATATTAGTGTATACAAGACTACATGTGAGTGTTTGTGTTTGTATAAAAATGTTATGTCAGAATGATACTGTCTTCTCGTGTTTGTGCGTATACAAGTGTGAGTACGCATTGCTGTGTGTAGTTCCCGCCCCTCCTCCTCACACACACACACACACACACACACACACACACACACACACACACACACACTCGAGTTTCAGAACCGTGTGCGTGTGTGTGGCAGGGAGGGAGGGAGGAAGGGTCTGGTAACATAGACACTACCCCACGGAACACACAGGCTGCACCAGACTCGCCCTACTCCAGCTCACCCGTCCATATATAATGCAGAGGGACCAGGCCAGGCAGTCCAGTGGCGGCGGCTGGTGTCTGGCCTGGCTTACTGGCTCCTAGGTCACGCCAGCCAGGCTATCACGGCTTCTGCTGGGCCGGGAAGTACGGAGGTGGAGGAGGAGGGAGACGTTCTCACAGAGGCAACCAACCATATCTACTACAGCTTCCCTCTTGCTCCTACCACAGCCACTTCCTACCACAGCCACTCCCTACCACAGCCACTTCCTACCACAGCCACTCCCTACCACAGCCAATCACTAGCACAGCTACTCCCTACCACAGCCACTCCCTACCACAGCCACTTCCTGCACTCACTGCACACCACTCCTACCACAGCCTCCTACCACAGCCACTCCCAACCACCCTCCACACCCTACAACCACCCCCACCATAACTCCCCCCACCACAACTCCCCTACCACAACCACCCCTACCACACACAACCACTCCCACATTAACCACCCTACCACAACCACTCTAACACAACCACTCTGGTCAGACATCTCACGAATTGCCCATGAAATCACCCCCTACCATAGTATGAGGTAGGAGAGTGCCACACTACCCAAGGTCACCAGCAGTGTGAGCTTGTTAGTGCCAGGTCAGAAGTTATGGATAAGTGAGGTTGACCGAGAGGAGGTGGGGGTTAGGTGTGTGGTCAGGGCCAAGAAGAGTGCCAGGGAGGTCAAAGGTCAAGAAGGGTGTCAGGGAGGTCATGGGTCAGTAAGGGTGCCAGGGAGGAAGTCAGGGTCAATAAAGTTGCCAGGGAGATCAGGGTCAATAAGGGTGCCAGGGAGGTCATGGGTCAGTAAGGGTGCCAGGGAGGAGGTCAAAGGTCAATAAGAGTGCCAGGGAGGAGGTTAGGGTCAGTAAGGGTGCCAGGGAGGAGGTCAGGGTCAATAAGGGTGTCAGGGAGGAGGTCAGGGTTAATAAGGGTGCCAGGGAGGTCATGGGTCAATAAGGGCGCCAGGGAGGAGGTCAAAGGTCAATAAGAATGCCAGGGGTGGGTCAAGGGTCAGTAAGGGTGTTATGAGGTGAGGTAGTTAACGTAGGTCAGGTGTAATGGGATGAGGTAAATAGCGTAGGACAGGTGTTTATAAGGAACAGCTGTGCGTATATATAACACACCTGACTGACAACATGTGACTGTCGAGTGATGTTAATAGAAACGTTATAGTGTTAATAGAAGTTAAAACAAAATACAAAGTCAACAGATCGTACGTAAATATTTTAATTACTTAATCCTCTTTCTCTCTTCTTCCTCTTCCACCTCTTCGCCCTCCTCTTCCTTCTGTTTCACTTCTCTTCTCTTCCTTCTCCTACGAATTAACCGTAAGATCCTATGAACATATGTCTCTATAGATCTGGGTTGGTGACTGATAAGCGGCCGTAATAGGTTAAGTGAGACACCCGGCTCTCTGTTTATCTTCCCGCTGGCCAACACAACGTCCTGGATAACCGGAATAATGAGAAAATGTTGCCTAAATGCCTCACGTGACGGACTTAGTAAAAGGTGACGTAAAACACCTTTGTCCCGAGGCTCACGAGGGCTATTTTTTTTTTTTTTTTTTTTTTTTTTTTTAGTAGAACACACGGATGGTCTCCTGCCAGTAGCTGAAATACATCTAATTGGTGTTTTTCACTTTGAGAATAACCTGACGGAGGCTCCTTCAGGTAAGAGTCAAATAAACATTGGTAACTTTACTGCATTGGAGACACAGCATCACCATATACATGACTAAAAAACACTTCACTACAGGGACCAGACTTTTAATTTTTCATTTGTTCAACGACAGATGATTTTATTCAGCTCCGAGGCGGCCCCGTACGCAAGGTTAGGTTAGGTTATTAGAATACAAACTGTCTGTCTCTAGATTTGTTGATGTTAAGACAGTTTAGCTCGACTGGTAGGTGGTGCTAGTGGCCAGTCACCCAAGCAGTTATACCAGTTATGCTAACACAACGCCTCCTGATCACCAACGCGTTATTTTCATGTTTATAAACTGCCTTGATGTCGGTGTTTACGGAGTCCTTGAAGAAAGCCACACACACACACACACACACACACCATCATTTTCTACACATGTCTGTATTTTTCACATGTCTTCCGTGATTTACAAGCGGGAATGTTTTAAGAATAGTTATGTTGATATGATAGAGGATTTATCGATAATTCCGAGGTGTTACATCCTGAAGAGACACACTCACACATGACGAAGGAATTTTATCAACAACCGTGTAGTAGAAATTTCTCCCCGTAGGTCTTCAGTAATTGCTCTATTGACTCGTGTATTGTAGTTTGAGTTGGTGGCTGAATGTAATTGTGTTATTTACGAGGTACATAACTCTCTCACTGTGTCAACACTTGAGTAACAATCTGAGGGTTACATGTTCATAAGTTGTAACTCATGTGTGTGTGTATGTGTGTGTATGTGTGTGTATGTGTGTGTGTGTGTGGGGTGTGTGTGTGTGTGTGTGTGTGTGTGTGTGTGTGTGTGTGTGTGTGTGTGTGTGTGTGTGTCTTTTTTTCCTGTAACCACAACCTCGACTAGCCATTAACACCCATTAAGCGACCCTGATTTAAAATATGATAATTCAGTGATGTAATTATGTCCGTAGATACAAAGAAAATAAATACAAAAATAAAAATCACAAGTCAACAAGTTTAATATTTTTTATCGTTTATTTTAGTTGTGTTATAAATAAATATCGAGATAAAGTTTGATTTATTGATTGTTTTTGTGGGCTGTTGGGTATGGTCACTGGACGACACCCAGTCCTTGATCAACTCTGGGTGGGTAAGGTGAAAAAAGAAGCCTAATCAATCACAAATCACCAAGAATTGATCATAAGTTGCGTTAGTGAGGGAAGGGATAAGTGAGTAAGTGAGTGAGTCAGTCAGTCAGTTAGTTAGTGAATTAGTGAATTTGTCAGGGTTGGAATTCATGGAGCTGGCTGACGCAGGTAAAGCTCAGAAGGTCGCGGTAACCAGGCCAACTGATCAAACACCTCCCCCCCTACCTCTTGTTACTCCCACACCTCTGAAGGTTACCCCCCCCCCACACACACACACAAACACACACACACACACACACACACACACATCTTCTTCAAAGCAAAATGTCACAAGGTAACGCATTGTGTGACTCCCTGACATTTCGACAAGATAGTGTTACAAAGAGTGTGACCATGTAACAAAGGAGAGAGAGAGAGAGGAGAGAAAGAGAGAGAGAGAGAGAGAGAGAGAGAGAGAGAGAGAGAGAGAGAGAGAGAGAGTATACTTGTTATGCTAGTGGAGTGGTGGACAGGCGACAAGGGGAGCAATAAGCGAACTAGTGGTCTTCTTGCAGGCAGGAGGGAGTGTGGCAGGAGGGGGTAAGGGAGGGTGGCAGGAGGGAGTGGCAGGAGGGGGTGTAAGGAGGTGGCAGGAGGGGGTGTAAGGGAGGGTGGCAGGAGGAGTGTGGCAGGAGGTGTAAGGGAGGGTGGTAGGAGGGAGTGTGGCAGGACGGGGTGAAGGGAGGGGTGGCAGGAGGGAGTGTGGCAGGAGGGGGTGTAAGGAGGGTGGCAGGAGGGAGTGTGGCAAGAAGGAGTGTAAGGGTGGGTGGCAGAGGGAAGGAGGAGTGTAAGGAGAGTGGCAGGAGGGAAGGAGGGAGTGTAAGGAGAGTGGGCAGGAGGGGTGTAAGGGAGGTGGCAGGAGGGAGTGTAAAGGAGAGTGGCAGGAGGGAAGGAGGAGTGTAAGGGAGAGTGGCAGGGAGAGGGTGTAAAGGAGGTGGCAGGAGGGAGTGTAAGGGAGGGTGGCAGGAGGGAGTGTGTAAGGAGAGGCAGGAGGGAAGAAGGGAGTGTAAGGGAGAGCAGGCGAGGGAAGCGAGGGAGTGTAAGGGAGAGTGGCATGAGGGAAGGAGGAGTGTGGCGAGAGTGGCAGGAGGGAGGAGGGTAAGGCAAGTGGCAGGAGGGAGGGTGAGGGTGAGTGGCAGGAGGGAGGTAGGGTGGGTGACAGGAGGGAGGGAGAGTGGAGGTAGGGAGAGTGACAGGAGGGAGGGAGGGTGAGTTATCAGTCTATCTCACAGAGTCATGCAGGGGGTTACACACACACACACTCGGCAGGCAGCTGGGGCGTCATCATTCAGGCGGTTCATCTGGCGTTTAGTGGTGATACAGCCTAGCCTCCTCCTCCTCCTCCTCCTCCTCCTCTTCCTCTTCTTCCACATCCTCTTCCTGCTCCACATCCTCCTTCACATCCTCCTCATCATCATCATCTTCGTCCTCCTGCTACTGATTTGGAGGATACAGTCTCTCTCTCTCTCTCATAATAGCACCAGACAGCACCGACCTCCCCACAAGCACCAGCCGTCATCAGCTCGAGGGTAATGAACCGTGTTGGGTGGAGTAGGTGATACTGCAGCAGCACACCTCGAGCGTCAGCAGCAGACGGGTGGGGGCAGCAGAAGAGGTTTTATCAGATTACAAGAGCAGTGTTAGTGGGACAACATCAGTATACAACATCAGCAGAGGATGACATTGGCAGATTCAGCAGTAGTACACAACATCAGTAACAGTGTCAGCAGCGTCAGGCAGCAAACATCAGCCACAGAGACACTAAACCAGTCAAGTTAGAGGCGAAGCAGTTAATAGACTTGAGGAGGGAGGCGACCTGAGACTAGCCAGGACCCACTTGCCCGGCATACATGGAGGCATACACGAGGGGGCATACATGAGGCGGCATACATGAGGGGGCATACACGAGGCGGCATACATGAGGGGGCATACATGAGGTGGCATACATGGGAGGGGCATATATAGGAGGAAACAAAAATATACTTACACTGAGTAATACACATACACCTGTTAAACATACACCGTGTATCATACCTCACTACACTCATACGTCCACTGATTACACCTGTGTGTCTCTGGGTGTTCGAAGTGTGACACTCTGGCCTCTGTAAACAGGTTTGTCTCCGGCACACTGACACTCACACACCTGCTACACCCTCACACACCTGCTACACCCTCACACACCTGCTACCGAGAGGACACTTTCTCTCCTCCTTGCCTTCTTCTTCTTTCTCTTATACTTCTATACCCTCCCCCCACACCCCCCCACACCTCCACAACACCCCCACACCCTCCCACCACACCTCCCCACACCACACCTCCCCATCAGTGCTCTACCTGGGCGTGGTGTGGGGCAGCTCAGGTACGTTCCCTCACACCTGCACCACCAAAGGCCTCCCACCAGATACTGACGACGTCCGCACCGCCATGCCCTTACCCCTCCACCACCTCCCCATCTCCTCCTCCTCCCCCTGCACTTCCTCCACCTCTTCCCCCTGCCCCCACCTCCTCCCCTCTACCCCCGTAAAAATATCCTCAATAATCCAGACTCCTTTTGCGGATTCTAGCGACGAAGTTTTAGCAATCGATGATCACCTGAAGATTAGACACCCCAGCTCATTGTATAACTCCTGAGGATTAATCGCCTTAACCTAACCTAACCTAACCTAACCTAACCTAACCTAACCTAACCTAACCTAACCTAACCTAACCTAACCTAACCTAACCTACCAGAGAATGGAATTTCCTGTCGCCTGTGTCTGTCATGATGCTCAACGCCCCGTGTGGGAGACAAAGTGCTGTGTAATCCAACATTATTCAGCACTAAAGACATTTTTACAGCATTACACAGCATTTTGCAGCATTACATAGCATTTTACAGCATTATATAACTTTTACAGAATTATGTACTGTATTTTACAGCCTTATATAGCATATTGCAGCATTATAGAGCATTATATGACATTTTATAGCATTATATATCATTTCACAGCATTGTATAGCATTTTGTAGCATTATATAGCATTATACAGCTTATAACTGCATTATAGAGCATTATGTATCATTTTGCAGCATTATAACCGCATTTTATTAGATTCTATAGTTATCCAGAATGGTGTGCTATGTTAGTGTACATTAGTTATAAATGCTATGTTAAGTGACTTGTTTCGGGCGTGCTGAAGTGGCGTTGTTGTTGTTGTTATTGATGTTGTTGTTATTGATGTTGTTGTTGTTGTTGTTGTTGATGTTATTGTTCTTCTTGATGTTATTGTTGTTGTTGGTGGTATTGTTGATGATGATGTTGTTGTTGTTGCTGATGTTATTGTTGTAGCACGGAACCATCGTCTTAAAATCCTCTCAGGGAAACATTCATTCATGGTTCAACACATTTAGTCATAAGGGTTGTTGAGGGTTTGTGTGATGTGTTGCTAAGGGTTCAAAGCCACTCACAGCTATAGTAAGGTTACAGAGTACTTGTCGTGTAAATAAACCATCTGAAGGTGTGTGTGTGTGTGTGTGTGTGTGTGTGTGTGTGTGTGGTGTGTGTGTGTGTGTGTCCTCAAGTTAACCCGTTCACCTGCCTACTAAACTCAACACCTGACTACCTGACAAGCGTGCAATGGTTGCATTTTGACACACACACACACACACACACACACACACACACACACATCACAGTGGTGGGGTCGTTACATTAGTCACCAGCAGTATTGCCGCCCACTACATCACCTCCACGCCGCCACCTGCCGCCCACTCTGCAACTGCCGCCCACATCACACCTCCATCGCCACCTGCCGCCCACAATGCCCCTTGCTGCCCACTACATCACCCGCCACCTGCCGCCCACTCTGCAATGCTCCCTTGCCGCCCACTATCACACCTGCCACCTGCCGCCCACACCTGCTCCTCTTCCCCGCCACCCACTCACCCTCCGCCCATTCCTGCACATTTCCCCGCCGCCCACTGATGCAACACCTCTGGCCACACCTTTCCCGCCCACTCCTGTCAACCATAATCACTCTTTCCATTCTGCTGTCCAGTGTAGGCCACGGTGGTTAGCTGCCGTGTGTGTGTGTGTGTGTGTGTGGCTGTGTGTGTGTGTGTGTGTGTGTGTGTGTGTGTGTGTGTGTGTGTGTGTGTGTGTGTGTGGTGCGGTGTGTGTGTGTGTGGTGTGGTGTGTGGTGTGTGGTGTGTGTGTGAGGTGTGTGTGTGTGTGTGTGTGGTGTGTGGGTGTGTGTGTGAGTGTGTGTGTGTGGTGTGTGTGTGGTGTGTGTGTGTGTGTGTGTGTGTGTGTGTGTGTGTGTGTGTGTGTGTGGGTGTGTGTGGTGTGTGTGTGGTGTGGTGTGTGTGTGTGTGTGTGTGTGTGTGTGTGTGTGTGTGTGTGGTGTGTGTGGTGTGTGTGTGTGTGTGTGTGGTGTGTGTGTGTGTGTGTGGTGTGTGTGTGTGTGTGTGTGTGTGTGTGTGTGTGTGTGTGGTGTGGTGGTGTGGTGTGTGTGGTGTGTGTGTGTGTGTGTGTGGTGCGGTGTGTGTGTGTGGTGCGGTGTGTGTGTGGTGTGTGTGTGTGTGTGTGTGTGTGGTGTGGTGTGTGTGTGTGGGTGTGTGGTGTGGGGTGTGGGTGTGTGTGTGTGTGGGTGTGTGTGTGTGTGTGTGTGTGTGTGGTGTGTGGTGTGTGTGTGTGTGTGTGTGTGTGTGGTGCTGGGGTGTGGGGTGTGTGTGTGTGTGTGTGTGTGGTGTGGTGTGGGTGTGTGGTGGGTGTGTGTGGTGTGTGTGTGTGTGTGTGGGTGTGTGTGCTGTGTGGGTGTGTGGTGTGTGTGTGTGTGGTGTGTGTGTGTGTGTGTGGTGTGTGTGGTGTGTGTGTGGTGTGAGTGTGTGTGTGTGTGTGTGTGTGTGTGTGTGTTGGTGTGTGTGTGTGGGTGTGTGTGTGTGTGTGTGTGTGTGTGTGTGTGTGTGTGTGTGTGTGTGTGTGTGTGGTGTGTGTGTGTGTGGTGTGCGGGTGTGGTGAGGCCATTATTTATCACGGCGGTGCTCCCCACATGTCACGCCTGGTTTGTGCTGGATACCTCCTCCTCCTCCACCACCACTACCACCGCCTCACCTCCTCTTCCTCCGCCTCCTCTTGTCACGGCCCCCCGCCTCCACCATCAGTAGAAGAAGGATAAAGGCAAGTAGTGAAGAAATAGCAAGTGTAAAAACGAGGCAATAACAGAAGGGGGAAGGTAAGAAGTGCTGCAGCAGTTGTGTGAACTCCTAAGACGAGGCCAAACTGGGGGAGGAAGGAGAAGAGGAGTAAGAAGTGGAAAACAGAGGATAAAGGTTGAATAGTAGGAGAAGGGGGGAGAATAAGATAAAAGAGAATAATAGAAAATATAATAAGACAAAAGATATAATGTGAGTGATAATTAGTGCTGGGAGACAGGATATATATATATATAGTATGTGTACAACTATGTGGGCGGCTCCGTAACAATACCATCTAAGTTATCTCTCCGGATTCTCAAAGTTTCTCACGTCAAATTCTCTCTCTAACTGAAGTTACGAGAACCCATCTTAAAAGTGGCTCGGTTATGCTGCGGCACAAAGATGGCTGCCAAAATGTCCGTCGAAATTACACCGAGACTGTAACTTAGCTGGGGGCCATTCTCCTCACCCCCACTCACAGGGAAGGGGGGGGGGGCGAGGGAAGGAGCTAAACCGTCTTACGAATCTGTGAGAATTCCTTCGCTGGTGTGTAGGGCCGGGGTGAGAGTGGGAAGGAGGAGGGAGACGGGGGAAGGGAGTGTGGAGGAGGCGTTGAGGCAGGACGTGGTATGGAGGTGTGGTGGTTTGGAACAAGGGCAGGAAGGGAGGGGAAGAGGAGGGGGGGAGGCGCTTGGGAGGTCACGAGGAAGACGGATGACAGGCATGGGGAAGACGGAGGAGGAGGAGAGAGAGAGAGAGAGAGAGGACTGAAAGGGGATGGTACCAGCAGGAAGAAGTAATGCGACAGGTAAAACGGAAGGGACGAGGGAAAGAAAATAAAAGATAAAAAATAGGGGAGAGAGAGAGAGAGAGGAAGACAAGTGAAAATGAAATATTAAAAGCGTCAGGGAGAATGGGGAGGAGAAGAAATGTTAAGAATAAAGGTGAACAAGAATACGTGTGTGTGTGTGTGTGTGTGTGTGTGTGTGTGTGTGTGTGTGTGTGTGTGTGTGTGTGTGTGCACGAGGGCCGACCAACTAATGAAAATAAAGATAGATCATGTATCTCCGGAATAAATGATGATGGGGGCGACACGGATGAGAAATTGTGTGCTGCCGGTGATGATGCCCTGGACGGTGGTGTGGTAGAGGTGGCACGAGACGATGACGACGACGACGGAACGAGGAACAAGAAATAGTAAGCAGGAAGGAGGGTGTGGGGGAGTGTCACGTCGGAGGTGTAGTGGTGGGGAGAGGGGTGTGTGTGTGTGGTCTAACGGGTAGGAGTGGGGAGGGTGGTGGCATTAAGTGTGTGGTGGTGGTTCTCTGAGGTGAGATAGTGCAGGTCTGCTCTCAGCTTGACGGGGTAGGGGAAGGCAAGGTAGGGAGTTGTGTGAGGGAGGGGAGGGTGTGTGAGTTGGGGATATGTGTAAAGGATAGATGAACGGAAGGAAGAATTAGGCATGCGTTAATGAGACGTCTGAGAGAGAGAGAGAGAGAGAGAGAGAGAGAGAGAGAGACTAATGACAACACAAAGTTCTCATTTTCAGGCATGGAAAATGATCGCACTGGCAACGTAGACTCCAGCAGTAAAAATGAAATATATGCGACACAAGTAAGAGGAGCGAACAGCACAGCTCCTGGGGTCGAGGAGGTGCAGAATCCAGACAACACAATTATGGAGTGGGGTCGAAGGTCAGAACGTAGGAGGGGGAGCCTTGGCACTGCTCCTGCCCTCCCTGTCCTTCCTGCCGCCTGCTCCACTGACCCTAACTCACTCCTCTCTCTCTCTCCCTCGTCCTCCCCTCACTACCTGCTGACCACCACTGCCACAGAGGGTACGAGAGGGTAAGGGTGCAAGGTAATGACATTAGCAGTGAACATCATGCCACGAAAAAATAAGGGAATGGCAAAGCAGCGTTATAAACATAAACCAGGAGGATTCTGGGTGAGGGAGTAGCAGTGTGTGTTTAAATATGAATAATGGCGGTCGGGGAAGACACAAGTTAAGTGGGACCGATCAAAAACCGAGCGGGACGAGCGAAGAAATAAGGTAGCGAGCGAAGGGTTGTGAGAAGGAGCGAAGGCGTGTGGGAGCGGCGGAAATTAGCGACAGCTCGCGCCCTGGCCTCTCCCATCAGCCGCACACGCACGCCAGCCCTGCAGTCCCTCTCAGGATGCCAGGCGCCCGCACATCCAAAACTTTATTACACTTTTTTGTCCTCTGTTTGTTGCTCGAAATGAAATTAAATAGTAGGGTTGTGGTGGGTGGAGGGCTGGGGAGGCTCGGTGAGTGTGTGGTGTGCTTGACGGGAGGAGGAGGGGGGAGTATGGAGGTAGAGAGGCTGTGGGACCCCCCTCAGCCACCTGCCCGTCTGTCGCAGCCAGGGCCCCGTGTGGTCGGGTGGTCGGGCGTTAGGGAGGGCGGTCGGCTGGCTCAATACCGGACCCTCTCACCACCAACACGGCCGCCACCACCGCCACTACCACTGCCACCGCCCCTTGCCGCCACTCATCTTCGCCCCTGTGTCATTTTACTTCGGTCACCGTGTGGGTGGGTGGATCCAACACTCGGTGGGTGGCGGCGCGAGCGTGACTTACTTATCGCTCTGCCTCAAGCATTTTCTCGCTGTTTTTTTGTCGATGGGGATCCATAAATTTGGAGAAAAGTTGCAGTGAGCAGAGGTCACAGCAGCAGCAACAGAAGCCGCTGGGACTGTTCGCTTGGTGGAGTTTTTAGTGTGGCAGCGTGACCAGAGCAGCTGTGTGAGAGTGGGCGACAGGGCGGTAACCCAAGTGGACATGAGGACACTTGTGTACACAGGCTCGCCCGCCACCCGGCTAACCACACACACACACACACACACACACTTATCGACGCCTCATTCCCTATTCAGGCAGCTCAGCATTGCTTTAAATACATGATGAAGAGTAATAGAAAAATGTGCAAGGCTGAGGGAGTCAAGCACGCACACACACATGTCCACAGGTTGGTGACACACACACACATGTCCACAGGTTGGTGACACACACACACACACACACACATGTCCACAGGTTGGTGGTACACACACACATGTCCACAGGTTGGTGACACACACACACACACACACACAGACACACACATGTTCACAGTTTGGTTGCCCAGGGGCAGGTACACACAGGCACACACACACACACATGTCACACAGGTTGGTGACACACAGCAGCACATGTCTACAGGTAAACACACACACACACACACACATGTCCACAGGTTGGTGACACACACACACACGGACACACACATGTCCACAGGCGGTGGTGTTGCTGGCGAGCGTTGGTGCACACACACACACACACACACACACATGTGCTCACAGCTGGGTGTCTGCACAGGTTGGTGGTGGGCACACACACACACACACACATTACGTTACAGGCGGTACACACACACACACACACACACACACACACATGTCACATGTCCACACAGCACACACAGTCTAGTAGGGCGGTGGTGGCCACACACACACATGGTGCCACATGTCCCACACGTTGGTGACACACACACACACACACACACACACACAGGTTGGTGACACACACACACACACACATGTCCACAGGTTGAGGTGACACACACACACACATGTCCCACAGGTTGGTGTTCACAGGTTGGTGACACACACACACACACACACACACAGGTTGGCTGCTGGTGACATACACACACATGTCCACAGGTTGGTGACACACACACACACAGTTCAGACACACATGTATCACAATGTGACACACCTGCCATTGGTTGGTGTGTACACACACACACACACACACACACACACATGTCCACAGGCAGGTTGGTGAGCACACACACACACACATGTCACAGGTTGGTGTCACATACACAATTGTCCACAGGTTGGTGACACACACACATTCGACACCACAACCGCATGACAGCACACACATGTCCACAGGTTGGTGACACACACACACACACACACACTGTCCCACAGGTTGGTGACACATGTCCACACACACACACAACACACACAGGTTGTAGATTCCACGAAGTCACCATAGACAACAAACTAAATTGGAAACCACACGTCAGTGAAGTTGTCAAATCCTCCAGTTTCCGTCTCCACCTCCTCCGCCGACTCAAGTCCCTCGGAGTTCCCGCACACGAGCTCCTCAGTGTATACACAACATTCATACTTCCCAAGCTCACCTATGCCTCCCCCACCTGGTCTTCCTCCCTAAATGCCACACAACGTAAACACCTAGAAAAAGTGCAAAAGAGGGCATGCAAGATTATTCTCTCCCCTTCCTACTCCACATATCAAGAAGCGCTCAACACACTGACCCTTTCGACTCTCACTGACCATCACCACGGCCTCATCTGCAAATTTGGTAAGAAGCTTCTACACCATCCCCGACACCGGCCCCTACTACCACCTGAGATCCCCTGTCCGAGAATTGCTGTTCGACACCACAACCGCATCCAGCCCATACGTGCACGAACTGATCGCTATAAGAACAGCCCAGTCCCAACCATTGTAAAAATTATCAATAACATGTAATAAATCAGTGTATTCACTCCCAGTAAACACTGCTCCCTACACTGTCACTATGTTGAAATGAACTGTAGTTTGAGCTGATCCCCATCTAAGTTACTATATGTCTTATTTGCGTCACTTATGTCACTTGTATATTATTTGTAATTCGTAACCCATTCCCCAAATATGTAACTGTATATTTTCAGCCTTTCTCAAGCTCTTTCAATAAACCGTTAATTATATTATTATTATTATTACATGTCCACAGGTTGGTGACACACACCCACAGGTTGGTGACACACACACACACACACACACACACACACACACACACACACACACATACACACACACACACACACACACCCACACACACACACACACACACACACACACACACACACACACACACACACACACACACACACACACACACACACACACACACATGTCCACACACACACACACACACACACACACACACACACACACACATGTCCACAGGTTGGTGACACACACACACACACACACACACAGGTTGGTGACACACACACACACACACACACACACATGTCCACAGGTTGGTGACACACACACACACACACACACACACACACACACACACATGTCCACACACACACACACACACACACACACACACACACATACACACACACACACACACACACACACATGTCACACACACACACACACACACACACACACACATGTCCACAGACACACACACACACACACACACATGACCACTGTGCTTCCTCATCCTGATCAACGACGCTCTATCGGACACTCCTCACAGGTGGAAGTACGTGGATGACTGCACTGTGGGGGTTTCAGTGGACAACACCGCACCAGACTACTCATCGCTACAAGGCACCCCGGACAGGCTACAGGCATGGACCACGGAGAACAAGGTCACCATCAACCACACCAAAACCGTAGTCATGCACATCAATACCGCCACCACTCCAGTGCAAGCCCCAGCAGTCACAGTGGGTGCCCATCCTCTCCAGCTGGTGCAGTCTGCCAAACTCCTGGGTGTAACTATAGACAACAAACTTGACTGGAAGGCCCATGTAAATAACACAGTCAAGGCAGCCTCGTACCGTCTCTACATGCTACGAAGACTTAGGTCACTTGGGACACCCACGCCAGAGCTGAGGACCATCTACAACGCCTTTATTCTCCCCAAACTAACGTATGCGTCACCAGCCTGGTCGTCTTCTCTCAACTCCACCCAACAACGTCAGCTGGAGAAGGTACAGAAAAGGGCCTGCAGAATCATGCTCGGCGCAGAGTACTCCGGCTACACCAACGCTCTCTCCACCCTGGAAATGCCATCCCTCAGTGACCTCCACCACCAAGCACTGGAAAGGTTTGGCCGTGGACTACTGCACCACCCTCGCCATCGCCACCTCCTGCCACCTGCAGCCCCCCACCCAACTCGCGCAGTCCGCCACTACAACAAAATTCAGCCCATAAGAGCCCGCACCGATAGATATAAGAACAGCACCATCCCATCTATTGTTAAAATAATAAACAACTCCTGATTTATGTACTGTACAGCCCTGTAAATGTATTCAATGCACATTATATCATTATGTCCAAATCAAATGTAAGTCTGTATATTTTCAGCCACCGGCTGCAACTCTATTAACAAACCGTTTATTATTATTATTATTATTACATACGTCTACAGGTTGGTGACACACACACACACACACACACACACACACATGTCCACATGTTGGTGGGACACACACAACGGGAGCCAGCCGGGGGGGGGGGAGGGAATAAAGCACTTGTCGCCTGCCGCCTCAGTCAGCCAAACACGTGAACGAAACTGGTAAGAGTGAGCACCAGCACTCCCTCCTGCCTTCATGGAGGAGTGAGCACCAGCACTCCCTCCTGCCTTCATGGAGGAGTGAGCACCAGCACTCCCTCCTGCCTTCATGGAGGAGTGAGCACCAGCACTCCTCCCAGCCATGGGAGGAGTGAGCACCAGCACTCCTCCCAGCCATGGAGGAGCAGAGCACCAGCACTCCTCCTGCTCATGGAGGAGTGAGTACCAGCACTCCTCTCACACATGGAGGAGTGAGCACCAGCACTCTCCTGCTCAAGGGAGGAGTGAGCACCAGCACTCCCTCCCTGTTTCATGGAGGAGTGAGCACCAGACTCCCTCCTGTTTTTCAAGTGGAGGAGGAGGACTTAGCACTTTCCGGCTTTGCGGAGGAGTGAGCACCAGCACTCCTCCTGGCCTTCTCATGGAGGAGTGCGAGCACCAGCACTCCCTCCTGCCTTCATGGAGGAGTGAGCACCAGCACTCCCTCCTGCCTTCATGGAGGAGTGAGCACCAGCACTCCCTCCTGCCTTCATGGAGGAGTGAGCACCAGCACTCCCTCCTGCCTTCATGCAGGAGTGAGCACCAGCACTCCCTCCTGCCTTCATGTTTAATCAAATCAAATAAACTGATATATTCATGAAGACATACCCCCGGAAGGTGACACTTCCTTGCGTCCGCCGGGGGACTCAGGCAGGTCGCCAAACAGAAACGGAAGCGGATGGAAAATTGCGGAAATCCCCTGGAGGCGACCCGAAACCCCTACCCACCCACCCACCCACCCACCCACCCACTCACCCACCCCGGCACCGTGTAGGAGCGAGGGCGAGGGGCGGCTGGCTGGTGGGGTGGCAAGGGTACTGATGGTGATTATGCTCGTGTATTGTCCCCGCCTCCAGTCAGGCTACACACAGACGCTACCTTTAGTCAGCTGCTGCAGGTAAATAAGACCCGCCTCGACCCTAAAATAATTCCGTTGTGGCATAATTTGGAGGAGGCGGAGCCTTTACTGCGGGGTGTGTGCAAACAAGTAAATGCAGGGTGTAGTGGCGGTCATGCCCCGGGCGGCGATAACGGCGTCATGGCGGTGGTGATGTGTCAGTGTTATAAAGCAGGCTGCTGCTGGTGTGGTGGTGGGCGGCACCCACCCGCCTGGTAAAGGAGCCACCAGTGCGGTGCAGGGAGGGAGGGAGAGGGGAGCAAAATATGAAGACGAGTTTGTACTGCTGCGATCCCGCCTGGGCAGAGCGAGCGCTGCAGCCGCCTGTTGCCTTCCCTCCTCCCTACTGCTGCTTTGGGTCCACTGGTATTCGGCCCTCTTTCTCAGATGGCTGTCCTGTCATGTGGTGCCCGGGGTGGGGGGGGTGATGATGATGGGTTGTTATTGAGGGTGGGTGGTGATGGGTGGAAAGTACCATGGTTGATGATGGGGAAAGCACGGTGGTTGATGATGGTGCTACCATGGTTGATGATGGGTGGTGGCACGCATGGTTGATGAGCGGTGGTGCTATGGTGGTTGATGATGGGTGGTGCTGCTACCATGGTTGAGCGCGATGGGTGGTGCTACCATGGTTGATGATGGTGGTGCTACTATGGTTGATGATGGTGGTGCTGCATTTACGGTTGATGATGGGTGGTGGTGCTACCATGAAGAGATGGATGGTGCTACCGCGGTTGATGATGGTGGTGCTGCTACCATGGTTGATGATGGGTGGTGCTACCATGGTTGATGATGGGTGGTTGCCGCTACCATGGTTGATGATGGTGGTGCTACCATGGCTGATGATGGTGGTGCATGATGATGGGTGGTGCTACCATGAAGTTGATGATGGCGGTGCCACCATGGTTGATGATGGGTGCTGCTACCATGGTTGATGATGGTGGTGCCAACGATTGCCAGATGGAGGGTTGCTGCCACCATGGCGCTGGATGATGGGTGGTGCTACCATGGTTGATGATGGTGGTGCTGCTACCGGCGATGGGTGCCTGGTGGCTGCCGCTACCATGGCGCGATGAGGGTGGTGCTACCATGGTTGGCGATGGTGGTGCTACCATGGTTGATGAGATGGGTGCTACCATGGTTGATGATGGCGCTGCTACCATGGTTGATGATGGTGGTGCTGCTACCATGGTTG